>NC_084481.1:41108704-41161204 GCF_030035675.1 Rhineura floridana | reverse complement strand
TTGCTTGATACTTTTAAAACTAGACTGGTCAGACCACTTGAAAGTGTACTATGGGGAGCAGTCCTGGAACAGAATAAATCTTTTTGTCTCCATTTGTGGACTTCTTGAGACAGAAACCCCATCATGACCTTTCTTTTCAATGTTTTTTTTTTACAAACACAAACACACACACAACCAATGGCTGTTTACATGGATAAGAAAGTGTTAGACCATCATACCAAAGTAAATTCTGGTTTGCTTTTTATTAAAGAGGGCTTGGAGTGTAATAGAGGCCCTTGCATGCAGTGCTGACTGCAGGATTTGGGGGTGTGGGGGTTGGGCAAGGTGCCACCTCTTCCTCATCAATGCCCATTCATTTGCCCTCTCCTCTGCACCCACTCAATACATCCTCCCAGAGGGAGAATGCAAGGCAAATGGAGGGGATGTGGCTCCATTTCCTCATTCAGAGAGGGCAGGTGAACTGGCAGCAACAGTGAGGAGGAGCAGCAGAGTCGAGGCTCCAGAGAGCAATGCTGGGTCCCCAGTAGGGGTGTGGGCCTTGGTAGATGCCCAAGAATGCCAACTGCTGACGTTGCCCCTGCTTGCATGCAGGCAACTTGTTCTCAAGTTAGAGGGGCCATAGGGTCAGTGGTAAAGTATATGTGCTGCTTCGACATGGTTCCATGTTCAAATCTCTAGGATCAGGCTGAAAAGGGCTTGTGTGAAACCCTTGCAAGTATTGACAACTCTGAGCTAGATGGACCAATGGTCTGGCTCACTGTAAGGGAGGCCTAGTTATTATTTATTTATTATTCCACTTCTCTCCCAACGTCCCTTCAAGGAGCTCAAGGTGGCGTACAAACATAATTGTCTCCTGTGATGTTCCTATATTAATGTATATATGGTAAGTGTTGTTGTTTTAGAAGATACATGGTAAGTGGAGTGAAAGAGGAGGGGGAGTGAATGGGCAGTAGAATGCGAGATGATTGGCTGAGTGTTTAAAATGGCTGAATGTATAAAAGGAAGAGTGAGAGTGGAATCTGGGGGGGAGAAGAGAAAGAGTGGATTGCTTGGTGGGGTTTAGAGAGTTGTTTACCAGGAGGGAGGTGGAGTTCGGATTAGTATTGAGTAAAACCATATGCTTATGTGCCTTAAGAAGAAATCTTGTTAATCTTGTTAGCTTTGTTATCTTTAATAAATACTTAATTTGGTTTACCAAAGGCCTGATCCTTGGCTGGGGTTTCACAGACCAGAAGGGAGGGTAAGGTAATGACCAAGGCTGAAGGGGAACTGTAACAAATGGTGGCAGCGGTGAAGAGAATAACAATACCAGTACTCAGAGTCTCTGGGAATACTAGTATTGGGACGTTACTGGTGGTTGCCTAGCAGGGGGATCTGTTGAGATCTGTGCTAGAGCGGATAGGTAAACCATAAGAGAGTGCGGTCCGGACTGGTGGAGTCCCTGGTGGTGCCTAGAGACAGGCAGTAACCACACGCAGGTAGGAACCTGACAGGGAGAGCCAGGGAAGGACGCATCACATGTGGTGGCAGTAGCGGTGGAATACGAACAACAGAGAATCCAGATACGAATACTAGAGAATCCAGAACAGTGGTGTGGCAAACAGAAATAACAAAACAAGATTTCTTGTGAGAGTGACTGGCAAAGAGTGTGTGGCAAAGAGTGAGTGAACTCAAACACCATGGCTGAATATATAAAAATGGAAAGAGAGGAGCTGGTGGAGAAGTGCATAACATTCAATTTACCTCACAAGGGTAAAGGGGTAGATGAATTGAGGGTAGCACTTATAGGATTTGCTACTGCCCAGCAAAAACAACCTGTCAGGGAAGAGACCCCAGAAGGATATTTAAGCAATCCCGCTTATATAGAGTACTTGAGAGAGAAGTTAAGATGGGAGGCTGAGGAAAAAGACAAGCAGAGGGAGTTGGAAGCTGAGAGATTGAAGATGGAAGCTGAGAGATTGAAGATGAAAGCTGAGAGATTGAGGATGGAAGGTGCAGAGAAGGAAAAACAGAGGGAGTTGGAAATTGAGAGAATGAGATTGGGGTTTAAGGAGAGGGAGAAGCAACGAGCATTGGATGCTGAATTACAAGTAGAAAAGTTAAAATTTGATAGAGAGAAATTTCACTCTGAGGAGACAAGGAAAGACAGAGATGGAGCAAAAATAAAAATTACTCCAAAGGACTTTGCTGTCTATGAGCCTGGACAAGATCCTCAAATTTACCTCAGTACCTTTGAAAAAGCAGCTCAGTTGTGGGGGCTACCTGAAGATAAATACATGCAGTATTTATCAAACCTGATTAAAGGGGAATTGGCTGAGGTATACCAATATTTCCCCTCAGACAAGTCCGTCACCTATGCTGAGTTTAAAGAGGCAGTATACAAAAGGTTCAGACTGGGACCTGACTACTTTAGAAAGCTTTTCAGAAACTGCCAGATACAGACAGGGAGGTCTTTTGTGGAACTGGGAGCAAAGTTGATGGATATATTTGGAAAGTGGATGAGTAGTGCCAAAGCTCAGTCAGTGGAAGAGGTGAAAAGCCTCATGATACTGGATCAATTATACCATCAGTTACCACCAGAAATAAGGCTCCTGGTCAAAGACCGTTCCCCTACATCTGTGCAGGAGGCCACAGAGATGGCGGATCACTTCGCCTCCAATAGAACTGGCTGGGTGGGGAAAACATCAAGAGAGTTTAAACCCAGACCATATAGTGCTGGCAGAAGGGATGTGGTACCACAGCGAGTGAGTCCTCCAGTAAAATCTGAAGGGCACAGGACACCCCAGAGTGGATCTGTGTACCCTAAAAGTGAGGAGAAATTATGCTACAAATGTGGTAGACCGGGGCACCTACGTTTTCAATGTGAGGTTGCCAACCCCATTAGTAATCCTGCTCAGACAAGGGCAGTGAAAACAGAGCCCAAGGCTTTAGAAGCAGCGAAAAAGGTTCAGTTTTGCCAGATAAACTGGACAGAAGTAACAGACCTTGATTCAAGTCTGAGAGAGGAAGTGAGTGTACAAGGGGCAACTTATTGGGCATTGCTTGACACTGGTGCCGCTCAGACGTTACTGAGGCCAGATTTAATAAAATCTGAGGTAATATTACCTCAGGAAACTGTGACTATCCAAGGAGTGAGAGGTCAACCAGAAAGTTTGCCTGTGGCCCTGGTGGATATGACTTGGAGAGGCCGAGAGGGCCGATATAAAGTAGGCATTAATGCCCAGCAACAAGAACCAGTAATACTGGGAAGGGATGTAATGGGCGCCCAAGGAAAGATCTATGTAGTGACCAGACAGCAAATTGGCAGAGAAAAAGAAGCCATATTAAGGGGGGCTGAAACAAACAGGGTGGAATCTGTTAACCAGCCTCAGGTCACCATAGCAACCACTAGCAGGCCTGCTGAAGAAGACAAACTGTATCAAGTGGTCTCTGGGGAAGAGACAGAGTATTTCAGAGAAGAATTGAATAAGGATACCAGTTTGAGTCAAATAAAGGAACAGGCTCTGACCCAGCAGATTCCTTTCGCTAACAAGCTGAGGAGTCAAGTTGTGTGTGAGAATGGGATTTTATATAGACTGTGGATGCCTGCTGAGAGAAAGGGTGAATGTGAACCAGTGAAACAAATGATGGAAGTGGTGAAAGAGAATTTGAGTCATGCACAGGAGAAGCAAAGTTACTGGTATGACAGAACAGCCAGAGAACGTGTGTATGATGTGGGAGATGTGGTTATGGCGTTCATACCCAGGAAACATGACAAATTACAGGCTAACTGGGAAGGACCATATACCATCAGAGAAAGGCTTGACACAGTGACATATGTAATCACCACAGACCAATTAAACAAAAGCAAAGTGGTTCATGTAAATATGTTAAAGCCTTACCATACCAGGGATGCAAAGGTGTTGCAAGTTACCTTATTCCCTGAGGGAAGTGGGCCTGAACTTCCAGATTTGGTACAGGAAAGCAAAGACAAAGGAGGGGTAGATCAAGTGGAATGGTCAGAGGAGGTGAAGGAGGAAGTAAAAGCGGAGATTCTGAGAGTTTTGAAAACCTATAGGAATCTCTTTAGCAACAAACCTGGCCGAACCAGTATAGTTATACATTCCATTGATACTGGAGATCATGCCCCAATCAGATCTGTTCCGTACCGTGTGAATGGGAAAGTTTTGAATGAGATCAAAAAGGAGGTGGAAGAGATGCTGGAATTAGGAGTGATCAGGGAATCCATCAGTCCCTGGGCCTCAAGTATTGTCCTGGTTCCGAAAAAAGATGGAACGACCAGGTTTTGCATTGATTATCGGCTAATCAATAAAATTACTGTCCCAGATGCGTATCCTATGCCTAGGGTAGACGCAATGTTAGAGTTATTGGGGGCAGCAACCATTATCTCTACACTAGATCTCTGTAAAGGATTTTGGCAAATGGAACTAGACGAGCACTCCAGAGCCAAAACTGCCTTCAGTACACCAGATGGGTTATATGAGTTTGTGACCTTACCCATGGGACTAAGGAACTCACCAAGTTCATTTCAGAGGCTAATCAATACTGTGTTGCGAGGCATGTCAGATTTTGCAGTGGCCTATATCGATGACGTGGCCATTTTTAGCAAGTCGGTGCCTGAGCATGTCCAACACCTGACAACAGTATTGGAGGCCTTAAGAAAAGCAGGCCTCACAATAAAAGCTAAGAAATGCCAGTTTGGACTAAAGGAAGTAATCTATTTAGGACATAAGGTGGGGAGTGGGAAAATCACCCCCTTATGGAGCAAGGTGGAGGCAATACAAGCGTGGCCGATCCCCTCAACCAAAAAACAAGTAAGGGCATTTCTGGGTATGGCTGGATTTTATAGGAAGTTTGTGAGAAATTTTGAGGAAATAGCAACCCCCTTGCATGAATTAACAAAGAAGAAGTGTTCTGAGCATGTGGTATGGACGGATGAATGTCAGAAGGCTTTTGATCTACTGAAGCAAGCCTTGTGCCAAGGACCCATATTAATAGCACCAGACTATGAGCAACCATTCATCGTGGCTACAGATGCGTCAGACCTCGCGCTGGGAGTCGTCTTGCTGCAGGAGAGAGAAGGCACCAGACATCCAGTGGCGTATCTGAGTCGCAAGCTGACGCCGAGGGAGAAAAACTATTCGTCGGTCCAGAAGGAGTGTCTAGCGGTCGTGTGGGGACTGAACAAGTTGCGCCCATACGTGTGGGGACGAAGATTCACAGTGACTACGGATCATCGGGCCTTGTTATGGTTGCAGACTATGAAAAACCATAACACTATGCTGCAGAGGTGGTCCTGGGCCCTACAGGACTATCAAGTGGACTTCCAGTTCATAAAAGGCAAGGACAATGTACTGGCCGATGGACTTTCCAGGCAAGTGGCTGGGACTGCAGTGACGTGACCAGACAGAGGAACAAAGAAAGACATTTTCCCCATAGAGACTTTTATTTGTTAACGCGACGTATAAATCCTGGAACAGGAATAATACTCTGCTGTTGTTTAAGGGGGGGGGGGAATGTGATGTTCCTATATTAATGTATATATGGTAAGTGTTGTTGTTTTAGAAGATACATGGTAAGTGGAGTGAAAGAGGAGGGGGAGTGAATGGGCAGTAGAATGCGAAATGATTGGCTGAGTGTTTAAAATGGCTGAATGTATAAAAGGAAGAGTGAGAGTGGAATCTGGGTGGGAGAAGAGAAAGAGTGGATTGCTTGGTGGGGTTTAGAGAGTTGTTTACCAGGAGGGAGGTGGAGTTCAGATTAGTATTGAGTAAAACCATATGCTTATGTGCCTTAAGAAGAAATCTTGTTAATCTTGTTAGCTTTGTTATCTTTAATAAATACTTAATTTGGTTTACCAAAGGCCTGATCCTTGGCTGGGGTTTCACAGACCAGAAGGGAGGGTAAGGCTGAAGGGGAACTGTAGCAAATGGTGGCAGCGGTGAAGAGAATAACAATACCAGTATTCAGAGTCTCTGGGAGTACTAGTATTGGGACGTTACTGGTGGTTGCCTAGCAGGGGGATCTGTTGAGATCTGTGCTAGAGCGGATAGGTAAACCATAAGAGAGTGCGGTCCGGACTGGTGGAGTCCCTGGTGGTGCCTAGAGACAGGCAGTAACCACGCACAGGTAGGAACCTGACAGGGAGAGCCAGGGAAGGATGCATCACATCTCCCTCCTCATTTTTATCCTCACATTAATCCTTTGAGGTAGGAGGTTCGGCTGAGAGATAAGAGCGACTGGCCCAAGGTCACCCAGTGAGCTCCATGGCTGAGTGGGGATCTGAACTCTGGTCTCCCAGGTCCAGGTCCAAGTCCAACAGGGTAACAACTACACCATTGTAGTGCTATTGTAGTGCCACCATGGGCTCCTATTGGGAGGAAGGGTGGAATATAAATCTAATAAATAAATAATAAATATTGGATCTCTCTGGGAGATACAGATTGGCTTCTCATTTAATGTAAAAGTGGCATTAATGCACCCAGTGCACCTGCCCAAATGTGGGCCCAACCAGGGGCAGAAGGGGACCAGAGGGAGGAAAGGGCACTGTAATGCCCTGTGGGAGTGAATGTGCCCATATTGTTTATTTTCTAATATACCTTCTTATATATCCTTTTGGTGATGGTGATCCTTATAAACATGTTTACTTATTTAGATCGTTTACAAGCTGCCCTTTAGCATAGCTTATATAAAACAATGCAGTGAAAAGCACACACATACACACACTCATCAAATGTTTGTTGGGTTGTTTTCTACGTATTCTACATATTTTATTTATTCTATCGCTGATAAAATCATATTAAATGCTTTTTAAAAATAAATAGTAAAACCATATGGAACAGACTCCCAGCAGCTTCAAACCAAAGAGCCCGGCTAAATCATAAAATAGCAAACCTGCTTTTGGGACAATTATGGCCCCCCAGGGGGGTCCAGTTTTAGCCTGTGAGGCCATTTTCCCCAAATGACGCTCACCTGCTAATGTATCTAGAGACATCGGCTGATGGGCAAGAGAACAGGGTTTAATCCTGCCTTGGCTACATGATCCTGTTCCCAGCAGAGAACAAGATTACGCAGCCAAGGGAGCAGGGTTTAATCCCCTTTGAAGCTGCTCACATGCGCGAGCTACTTCAATGATGCTTTTGCAAAGGCTTCAAGACAGCTCCTGTTTTTTTCAAACAGGAGTGTGGGCGCTCTCTTAAGTCTCCCTGTGCTACCTTTAAGTCGGACCTCACAAATGAGCAGGGACAAATTAGAACTGTAGTCTTGCAAAACCGACTTGCCTTGGATTTTTTATTAAGCTCTCACGGGGGGGTCTGTTCGTTAATAGGGAGCGAATGTTGTACCCACATTACGGACAGCAAAGCCGACGTCATTAAACATATTAATGATATCGGAAACATTTATCATGAGGTAGAACGCATTGGAAACTTTTCCTTGTTCTCCGGGTTTTCTGATTGGTTTTCGGCGTGGCCAGACTGGCATAAAATTTTATTTTACATTGTTATGGTAGCCGCCCTGCTGATTTCTGTTTGTTGCTGCTTGCAATGTATTCCAAATTTGATGCAATTGGCCTCGGCCTGTCTGAACAGACTCATACTGTCCTTTTCCCGAAAGCCACAGCCAACCTACATGGAAATGGCTTTGAGACCACTTTGGCAATCCAAGCAAGGTAATACAGCTACCTGAGAGACTAACTAGTCTCTCAGGGCTGAAAGGGGGGACTGTTAGGATTGGATTTGAAGCCCAGTTGCCTGTAAAACTATAATTCACTTGTCTTACTTGAACCAGCTTGAGCAGCACGGGAAATAAGACCAAAGTGGCCTTTAGATGACTTTTGATATAAAATGTCGGTTTATTTCCTGGTGACCTGACCCTTACCTATATTCCAGTGGCTCGAATAATAAAAGCCGGTTTAAGCTGGAAACTTCCCTATTATGTATCTCTTGTATCACATCTATGCCTATAACCTTGCTTATTGTTACAAATGTGCCTTTTGCATAGAAATGCTAAATGCTGTTCCGCTGCCCCACAAACCTTGACTTGTAAAACCCTTTTGATATGTAAGCAAAGTAATATCATGTCTGTCTCCAGTTTAGGGGGCGCCCGGTTGCAGCTGGGCCTCCCCTCAATAGTTGCCTTTGTCTGTTGCTGCATAGTGCTTATCTCAAGAACATGCGAAGTATGCAGACATAGAGTCTGAGAGATAGTCTCAATGTTTCCACTTTGTCCTTCCCCCTGTACCCCTTTACCTCCTTTCATATGCCCTAAAGCTATAACATCTAGCAATGCTTCTTTTGTATTTTATGACGTGAGCCCGATATTGTAAACTTCGGGGTGAGCCTATATAAACCCTATGACACCAATAAACGAGGTTCCCATGCTGACCTGCTTCGGCTTGTAAGTATTGGGTCCCCTTTGCAAAGGAATTGTCTGGTCTTTATTTGATCTCTGATAGTGGGTTCATTTGCACTCAACTCCGCACTTTCTCGGGTGTAAGCGAGTTGGGGTTGACAGAGACGACTCGCGTGTTGGGTTTGGACCTAACACTACCTAGATATAGCAAGGCTTGTATTTATATAGCACTTGTAGCAAGTGCTCCAAGCATTTATGTACTGTTTCAATGATCCTTCCAACAGTTCTTTGAGATATCCATATCACAGTTGCAGAGACTGGGGGTGGAGAGGGGGCTGAAGATGAGAGATACTGGCCTGCCTTCAATCACCTCAGGTGCTCATGGCTGTGGAGAGATTTGAACCAGGGACTCTGTAGATCACCAATCATTCTCTTAAGCACAATATAAGCTGCACTAGCTCTTGCCTGCCTGTTCCCAGTCCCAAATGAGCTTTCGTTACCTTTGTCTTCGATAGGCTTGGAGAGTTTTTAGCCATGTTGTCCTCCGGTTAGGAAGACTTATGAGGAGGTTTGAGAATCTCCGTTTCAGTCTGAATGAAGCTGTCCTCCTGATGCATTGGTTCAGAATCATTTTGCCCAGGGTGAAAACTGAATCATGTTAAGAGGTGGATGGCACAATCAATGGAGCTAGTGGCAAATGGCTTGTTTTTTTATAATGTAACCAGCTGTCTGTGCCTATGGTATAAATGGAGTGTGTTGTACTGGTATAAATGCTACACTTCTGCACAGGCAGAGGGGAGTATAGCATCCTCTGCATCGGAGATTAGGCTAGCCTGGCTGGGGTCTGTCATAGTGCCATTCTTCTTTGGCACACAGCCTCTGTTTCCACTCCAAAGCACACAACAGAAAGCAAGCGCTACCAGATGCGCACTGTGTATAGCCATCTACAGGGAAATCTTTGTTAAGGATTTTAGGATCACTGTCTCCTAGGAGCAGCCCACCACCACATGTCATTAAGCTTCACCCAGGATACTGATTAACCAGGCACAGAGTCTTCATTTGAAAAGCCAAAAGATAACTCTGTGTAGAGGAGGCTCCAAGGAGACTCCAGCACAAAATGAAGAGAAAAGTGTGTGTGTGTGTGTGTGTGTGTGCACACAAGGAATGGAAAAATGTCAATTTCAGTTCCCTCTGTTTCTCCTGTTTCCAATCTTAAATGTGGTTCTCCACATTTCTGCAGCAATTTCCATTTTTTTAAAGTCCTCATGAAAATTCTTCAGCATTTTAGTGTGAATAAACACATTTTTGTATTTAATTTTGACTAGGGTACACATTTTTGCAAGCAATTTCTCCTAATATAATGCATATTTGTATGTTATTTTCACAGATATATTCATTTATATGCACATTTCCCCCTAATATATGCATTTTTAAAAAACATTCTTTGGTTGAAGAACTCCACTGCAAAATTTGGATAAGGTCAAATTTTGAAGGATGGCTGTGTTTTGGTTCTCGTATTGCTTTGGGAAGTGTAGATTTGATAGATTCCTCTTTAAATGTGAACTGAATCGAATTTCCTTCTCATATCTAGTGCACACACTGCATCCAAGGAGCTCCACTACTGGTTTGGGAAACAGTGTACATACAACTAGCCGCAATCTATATCTCTCCTGTATCTCTCCTGTCGTTTCTTATGAAATACTGAATTTTGATATGTTTTTCCCCCAGACTTTGATCTGTATTGAGAAAAAGAATGACCTAGTTGTGTTTTAAGCTGATAATGTGCACACAACCTCAGAGGGGGGGAGGGTTTCAGTAATCCCCTTACAATGAAGCTGCAACTTAGAAATTGCAGGGACTACTCGAGGTAACTGGCCACAAAATCACCTCCTGTATAGTTTCTACACATTAAGATCATTTAACCAACTTCTCCTCTAACACTAACTTTATTTAGCTAGGGTTTTTCCCCCCTTCAGCGAACATAATTACTGGACTTAAATTGCTGTGGCAATTCAGTGGAATTACCTACTGACCTTTATATAAGTCTTACTTTGTCCTGCCACTCCTGATTTTGCATTTATTCAACTTTCAGCAAACACCAGAGGTCCCTAAAACACTCCCTCTAACCCTTTACATCCTAGAATCACCCGACTCTGCTTGGGCCCCAGAATTCCTACCGCTTTTTCCAGACTCCCTTGCATCTTTCTGATTCTGGTCTTCTGCCACCACTAGAAGTCCTCCATCCGAATTTTGGGAGTTCTAGCTCAGGTATGGGGAACCTGTGACTTCCCCAACTTGGTACCTTCCAGATGTTGTTAGACTCCAACTCCCATCAGCTCCAACCAGCATGGCCAATGGTCAAGGATGATGATAGTCCAGCAAAATCTGGAGGGCTACAGACTCCCCACCCTTGCTTAACTGGGTTAATCTAGTCTTGGTCAACAGAAGGGAAAAGCCTCAGCCATTGCTTCAAACCAGTCTGGGCAGAGAAACTGGTGAGCAATCCACCCATCCTGTTTACCAACCTACCTAATGAAAGCAGTGCAATCAGCAGGAAGTCCCACCCACAGTCTGGTTAAACATTCCCTGCACCAATGAGGATTAAATGCCATTCTCTTCTTCCTCATCTCAGATATCCTGGCTCACTGCTGCTAGCTCCAATGCTACAACTTGCTCCGTACTTTAATTATTTACTTCCTGTCTTGATTGCTGCAACATTCTTCTTACTGGGTTTCCTTAACTCTCATCCTGATCCATTAATCTCTAACCAGAAGTCTGCCAGTGTCATTACCCATTGCACTAACCATTTCCATGGTGTATTCAGCTACTTCGTAGATCCCTTCACTGGCTTCCTATACCAAGTAAATCTCATGTATGCTTCTTTTTCTTACTTTATAGCTCTTTATGGTCTCATCCACACTCACTTCTCTGCCTTCATTTTCCATTATATCCCCTGCCACAGCCTTCGCTTCTCATCTTTCATAATGGACAGGTTAAATGGGAAATACTTCAACCTGGAAATTGAGGCAGTGTGCAGATGTGGCATGGAAGAGAGCTCCAAAAGTAAGTCACAGCCGCGGAGAAGGGGCCAAGTTGATTGAAAATAATCTCAGCCTCTTCTCCCCTTCTTTGAATCTCCCACATCTGTACCATCACTCCAGTTTCCATTTCTTCTTAAAATCTATTCAGCCTTTCCATTGCCCTATTCTCTGAAGGTCATCTATTACAACCCTTCTGGAGATTTTACAGAAATGATAAATACACTCACAACTTTTGTTGCCCCTCTGTTTTCTCTAATTTTGGGTCTAACTAAGTGCTGGTTGGGAACTTGGATAACAAGCCCTGGCAACTACTGTTTGCAGTAAAAAGCAGCATTTGGCAAGGGGAATCTAGAATGAAGGTAGGAGTAACTGGTGCTTAACTCTTCTCCCCCTTGCCCCTTGTCTGCCGCAACTTCACCCTCTCCTCCTAACCAGGTCCAGAGAATGATTATCCTCACAAACATGGGTGTGGAGTTGCAGTAGAAAAGTGGTGAATTGAAAAAGGGTTCAGCACCCCCTGCTGCCTTTCCGCTCCAAAATGCCCTCTCCCTAGAGCTACTTGCAGCGAGGATGCCAGCGATTCCATTTGATACATTCACATCTATCATGTTGTTAGACACTTACTCTACATACCAGAGATGGGCAAATCTGTCAGTTTCAGTTTCTCATTTTTCCAATCTTAAATTCCATTCTCCACATTTCCATATCAGTTTGCATTTTTTTAAAAAAAAAAACCCTCATGAAAATTCATCAGCATTTGTATGCAATTTTGCCTAAGACACACATTTTTGCAAAGTAATTTCTCCTAATAGAATGCATGTTTGTATGCTATTTTCACCAACATATGCATTTGTGTGGACACTTTACTCCAATATATGCATTTTTGTACACATCACTGGACAGGAGAACTTCATTGCAAAATTCAGGGCAATGTGAATTTCAAAGAGTGGCTGTGTTTCAATTCTCATACTGTTTTGGAAAGTCCAGATTAGGTGGGTTCACCTGTAAATGCAAATTGAATTGAATGTCTCTCCCCGTCCCTACTCCCTTGTCTATATTTAGCAAGTCTCTTTTAGTCAATTCTGTAGCTTGGATCCTGAGTTTCAGTGAGCAGATGGGCCACTCAGGGGATGTTCTGCTGGTGGGGAGGGGGACTCTATGAAAAAACATGGGGAATTGCCCAGGGAACCACAGGAGGTAGGGGAAATTGGTAAAAATTGCTTCCCCTCTCCTTCCGCTGATGAGAACCTCCACCAGATCAAAAGACCATCTGCAAATGGACAGAGCCCTTTCCTTTGTGGAAGGAATGCTTGGGATCCAAGGTAGACTTTTTGCAGTGGTAGGCAATGTTTTATTTATTTATTTATTACCTTTATTTATACCCCGCCATTTTTCCAGAACTGGAACTCATGGCGGCTTCCAGATAAAAAAATACATATAATTAAAAACATACAAAGTCTACATTAAAATAAGATTAAACTATTTCCAATATTAAAACCATACACACATATAGCTAAAAAAGTTCAAACTAGTTTAAAAATGATATAATAGACATTAGCAATGCAGCACCCTTCACGCCCTATCCTTAGCCTTCAATTCCAAAGGATTGTTGGAACAGGAAGGTCTTTGCTTGTCGGCGGAAGGACTGCAAAGAGGGGGTCATTCTTACCTCCCTAGGAAGGGAATTCCAAAGCCTAGGGGCAGCCACCGAGAAGGCCCTCTCACGCGTCCCCACTAGTTGTACTTGAGAAGATGTGGGTATTGAGAGAAGGGCCTCTCCTGAGGATCTCAGGGCCCAGGCAGGCTCATACAGGGAGATACGGTCTGATAAATAGCCTGGACCTAAGCTGTATAGGGCTTTATAGGTCAACACCAGCACTTTGAATTGTGTCCGGAAACAGACTGGCAACCAGTGGAGCTTTTTTAACAGGGGGGTAGTACGGTCCCTGTAACCAGCCCCAGTTAGCATTCTGGCTGCAGCACGTTGTACCAACTGAAGTTTCCGAACAGTCTTCAGAGGCAGCCCCACGTAGAGCGCGTTACAGTAATCTGAATGGGATGTAACTAAGGCATGTGTCACCGTGGCCAGATCAGACAGCTCAAGGAACAGGCGCAGTTGGCGCACTAATCTTAATTGTGCAAAAGCACTCCTGGCCACTGCAGAAACCTGGGACTCCAAATTTAACACTGAGTCCAGGAGCACACCCAAACTGCGAACCTGTGTCTTCAGGGGGAGTGTAACCCCATCCAGCACAGGCTGTATCCCTATTCCCTGATTCGCCTTATGACTGACCAGGAGCACCTCTGTCTTGTCTGGATTAAGCTTCAATTTGTTCACCCTCATCCAGTCCACCACTGACGCCAGACACTGGTTTAAAACCGAGACAGCTTCCTTGGAATTAGGTGGAAAGGAGACATAGAGTTGGGTGTCATCAGCATACTGATGGCACCGAACCCCAAATCCCCGGACAACCTCTCCCAGCGGTTTCATGTAGATGTTAAATAGCATAGGGGATAAAACTGAGCCCTGAGGGACCCCACAGGTCAATGGCCAAGGGGTCGAACAGGAATCCCCCAGCACCACTTTCTGGGTTTGTCCCTCCAGGAAGGAATGGAGCCACTGCAAAACAGTGCCCCCAAGTCCCATCGCAGCAAGGTGGACCAGAAGAATACCATGGTCAATGGTATCAAAAGCCGCTGAGAGGTCCAGCAGAACCAACAGGGATACACTCCCCCTGTCCAGTTCTCTGCGTAGGTCGTCCACCAAGGCGACCAAAGCCGTCTCTGTCCCATAACCAGGCCTGAAACCAGATTGAAATGGATCCAGATAATCTGTTTCATCCAAGAATCCCTGGAGCTGGGAGGCCACCACACGCTCTATTACCTTACCCAAAAATGGAATATTAGACACTGGCCGGTAATTATCCATTATGGAGGGGTCCAGGGAGGGCTTTTTTAACAAAGGCCTTACAACTGCCTCCTTTAGGCAACCTGGAACTCTGCCTTGGTGTAAGGAGGCATTAACCACTCCCCCCACCCACTCAGCCAGTCCCTCTCTGACACTTTTTATAAGCCAGGAAGGGCAAGGGTCTAGCAGACATGTGGTGGCTCTCACCTCTGCAAGGATCTTGTCCACATCCTTGGGCTGTACAAATTGAAAAGAATCCATCATTATTGGACAGACAGGAGCCAAAGTTACATCCCCTGAGACTGTATCAATTATAGCATCTAAGTCGGAACGAATCTGAGCGACTTTATCTGCAAAGTGCTGTGCAAACTCTTGACAGCGGGCTGTTGAGTGATCTATATTACCCTCTCGGGGGCCAGAATGTAAAAGACCCCTGACCATTCGAAACAGCTCCACTGGACAGCTCCCTGCAGATGCAATGGTGGCAGAAAAGAATGATTTCTTTGCTGCCCGCACTGCCACGGAGTAGGCCTTCAAGGAGGCTCTAGCCAGTGTTCGGTCAGACTCGCTCCGAGTCTTCCACCAACGTCGCTCTAGTCTCCGTCTCATTTGTTTCATCACTGCCAGCTCCTTGGTAAACCAAGGGGCTGGTTTGGCTCCACTTCATGAGAGGGGACGCTCAGGAGCAATCATGTCCACCGCCCTGGCCATTTCCCCATTCCAGAGGTCAACCAGAGCTTCGACAGAATTGCTTGCCGAGGTGGCAGGAAAATCCCCAAGAGCCATCAGGAAACCATCTGGATCCATCAGCCTCCTGGGGCGGACCATCCTAATCGGTCCCCCACCCCTGCAGAGGTTCCGAGTCCCAGTGAGTCTAAACCCCACCAGGTAGTGATCTGTCCATGACAAAGGAGCTACAGAAAGTTCCTCCACACCAAGATCACCATCATCCCCCTCCACACAGAAAACAAGGTCCAGGGTGTGGCCAGCAACATGAGCGGGGCCAGATACTACTTGGGACAGACCCATGGTTGTCATGGAGGCCGTGAAGTCCTGAGCCAGTCCAACAGGGCGGCCTCGGCATGGATGTTGAAGTCCCCCAGCACCACAAGCCGAGGGGACTCCAACATCAGCCCCGAGACCACCCCAGCTAGCTCAGGAAGGGAGATTGTTGAGCAGAGGGGTGGGCGGTACACCAACAGAATCCCTAATCTGTCCCGACCACTGTTTTCTCAGCAGTGACACCTTGGCTCTGAAATGAACTCCCCCATGAAATCAGGCAAGCTGCCACCATACATGGGTTTTGATGACTGCTAAAACATTTTCATTTCATCGAGCCTTTTGGTAGTGGCAGAAGGAGGACCAGTTTTTAAAATCAAATCAGAAATGTGCACGATCGTTCTAGGTATTTAATTTTTATACATATTTTATTTATAATCTGTTTTTACCCTTACTGACGTAACCTGTCCTGTGACCTTAGGGTGAAGGATGTAAATCCCAATAACAGATAAATACGTTTCCCCAGAATTACTCTGGCGTCCCAACATAGCACCACCCAGAGTGACATTCTAAGGGAATTAAAAGCAAAGGCATTAGCAGCAGAACTCACCAACTAGACTGGCTATTACGCTGCTGCTGCACTTTCCAGGGGGTACCCACCCAGGGGAGCATCAACAGCCCCTTCTAACCTGGTGCTGGATCTGATAATTACAGTAGAATAACCACATGTAATATGGGTTTTCTGAAGGTACATAAACTTAGTTTCATCTAGCTCCAGTGGTAGATTATCTGCTTTGCATGCAGAAGGTCCCAGGTGTCTACAGGAGAGATTCCTTTCCTAAATTCTTGAGAGCTGCTGCCAGTGAGTGTTGATAATACTGAGGTAGATGGACCAATGGTCCAAAGTGGTATAAGGCAGCTTTATATATTCCTCTGATTCCTCCCTAGGCCTGTGACAGGCAATGTTACAGAACTCCTAGGTTTCTTAATATTGTACTCAGCTTGCCGCAGGCCCCTGCGTCCCCCCTGTGTGTGTGCACGCATGTGTGCACATGCACTTAAATATGCCCGGTTGTGCCACTTCACGCATCAGCACTCATGCCTGCCATCACCAAAGACATGCTGATGCCCCCGCCACCATCTTGGATGACGTCAGGCATGCGTATTGACGTGCAGGGGTGACATGACTGGGCATATTTAAGCTTGTGCCAGCTACACATGTGGGGGTGATGTCAGTTGGGAGAGTGAAGCTCCAGCACCACTGTCCATTTGCAGCCTGCAACCTAACACTGGCAGGGATTGTGGAGCAAGAACTCCACTCTCCCAGTCCCAGCTACAGGGGCCCTTCGCCAGTGCCCAACCTCACCACCTACTGGCACTGGGTCTGATTGTACAGCTCAGCATACTGACAACTAGACACAGGCTCATTGTTGTTCTGAGGCTTGGGGGGAGGGAAAGGCAGGCAGCAGAGGCCTTGCTCAGGGCTCAGTCCCGTTGATTTCAATGGGTCTACTACTCTGAGCTTGGCTGAGCCTTGATCTAATCCACTGTGCTTTTTAACAGACTGTGTGTTATCCTTTCTATTATATTTCTTTGTCAGGTTCATCTCTGGAGGGGGGGGGACAAACTCTGAAAAGAATCCAGTCAGATATGAATATACAGTGCCAGCACCAGATATTTTGCTGCCTGAAGGGGAACACAGATGGCACCCCCAAAACTAGGATCAATACTTTAAAAACCTGCACCATGAAGACACCTTCATCTCTTTCCTCCGTCCTGCTTTCATGGTGCTGCCTGAAACAGATTGGCTCATCCTGCTCCATGGCTCCTTGTTTCTGGCATATGTTGATTCCAAAGGGGGAATGTGTAAAAGGCCTGTTAAACTGAATTTTATGCATATGATGGGATGGATTCAGATTTTCTGTCATGCTTCTGAACCTCAGAGTAGACCTACTTAGTCACTAAATAACTCATCCCATTGATTTCAATGTATCTACCCTCAATATCACTGTCTATATGCAACCCATTGTGTTTTTTAGTATATGATGTGCTATACTTTCAGTGAATTTGCTCTCTAGTGACTCTGAAAAGAATATATTGGAGTTTGGGATGGAAAGATATGTCAACTTCGGTTCTTATATTTCTCATTTTTCTAATCTTAAATTCAACTTTCCACATTTCTACAGCAATTTGTTATTTTTTAAAAAAAATCATGAAAGCATTTTAGTGCAAATTTCTCCTAATAAACACATTTTTGTATGTGATTTTTGTTTGGTATTTAAGTGAAATAGGAACAGTTTCGTAGTCCTATTTCTTAGCAGAGGTATAAACGCAAGCAGCAGAATGAGAATAAACCAGCCCACCTTTCCTCATGCACACTAGTTAAATACAAATGAACAATAGAGACTATCTTCTTTATTAAAAATAATAAAGAATATTTACGCACAACCTTTCTTATGTTCAGGAAACATAGGCTCTAGTTTAGGTAGAAAAAGTACAGTCTTAGTCCATGATAATGGTCATCTTGGAAGAGAAGCATGTGGATGCTTCTCTCTCCTCAAGCTTAATGGGGAATATGCAGGAATCTACAATACCCCCAGACAAAGGAGGGGGAAGCCTGGTAACTAACCCCACCCATTAGGAAGTTACATCACTGTAAACAGATACATAGCTGTGGAATAGCCTCCCCGAAGAGGTACACCTGGCGCCTACATTACTATCTTTTCGGCGCCAGGTAAAGACCTTTTTATGCTCCCAGGCATTTTAACTATTTCAATTTTTAATTTTCAATCTTTTTAAATGTATTTTGTTTTTAGTTTGTGATGTTTTGTTTTTCTATTTGTGTCTTGTATATGTTTTCGTTTTTACCATTATGATGTACTGTATTTTACCCTTGTTTGTTCACCGCCCTGAGAGCTATTTTGCTATGGGCGGTATATAAATTGAAATAAATAAATAAATAAATAAATTCCCCAAATACTAGTCAGAAGGAACATGTCCCTTTTACAGGGGGAACATGCAAGTTTGCTTCTTCCAACAATTTTGACTAATGTACACATTTTATAAGTAATTTCTGCTAATGTAATGCATTTTTGGATGTTATTTTCATGAAAATATTCATTTTTATGCAAATTTCCCCTAATATGTGCATTTTGTAAACATTGGTTGGAAAACTGCATCACAACATTCAGATAAGTGCAAATTTCAAAGGATGGCTGTGTGTCAGTTCTCATGTTGTTTCAGAAAGTGAATAGTTGATAGATTTGGTTTTAAATGCAAACTGAATCAAATTTCGCCCCATCCCTAAGTAGACTTCTGAACTTGTTTTTAACTTTACGAAACAGTTTTATTCTGTATTTTAGTAATATTGATCTTTTATACTTGTAATGTTTATTGGTTGTAAGCTGCTTTGGATGGGGTTTATTCATAAAAGCAGCATAAAAAATTAACAAAATAAATATATAAGTGAAAATAGGTAGTGGAGTTTAAAGTAAGTGTTTCATGCAACATGAATTAATGAAATGTTGATTAACGTAATTGTAACTGAAATATTGTCAAACATGTTTTTTTTTTTTTTTAAAGGGTGAAATCAATCTCAAATCTTTCCATTCATCCTGCATGTTTTGGGGAAGTTCTACTAGTTTTGAAAGCCAATTTCCCAACCTTTCCAAAAAATAAAAACAAAAGCCAAATCTAATTTGACAAAAAAAGAAAACCCCAACTTCAGCAGAGTGCGCTTGCAGATGTTATTTGCACCATTTATTTATCAAAAATAACTACAAAATGTTTTTAAAACATCATTCCAAATAGTACAAATAGAAATGTGACATGCTTGGCAAGGCTGTCTATTTTACTTATACTGTTTCACTGTTTCATATTCTGAGCAAACTGAGAGGCTATTTTCCCTCAAGGGTTCAGGAGGGCATATGGTTTCATTTCTTCAGAAAATTGTTTCTTGGGATTTCAATCTTTTTAGCTAGATATGACAAAACATAATATCAAGAACACTTATACTTCTTATCAGTTCTGTTCTCAAACATAAATCATCGATCAGTGTACGTTTGAGTCAGATGGCCGAGACACCTCAATGAAAACAGAAAAAAGTATCCAAATATTTTAACATAACTCCACCACCTCACATCCGTAGCATTAAGTGCTTGAACAAGAGTAATGTATGGGGAGGTGCACGTACGCTCCAACTGAATCACACAGCACATTCTGTGCGCTTCTTTCTTTCTTTTAGACTAGCAACAATCGGTACCGAGATTGACACACTCTCCATGAGGTTTACAGGTATCAGACATGCTGAAGCTGAGATGGGTTGTTATCCAATATTAAGTGTAAATATGGTACACATCAGGATAGTTAATATAGCAGGGCTTTAACTGTTGCTTATTTACAAACGTAGGATATGGCATGCTATGTGTCAGTAATCTTTCCTTACAGAAATGGTGACAGCAGTTATTATGGATCAATTAATTTTGGGATTAAAATGCTGTAAAACAGCCTGAGTATACAGTATCCCAGAGAGCTGATTCGGCTGGGTCCCACTCTCAGTCCCTGAGGCTCCTCATTCAAGCCTTAAGACTTCCCGGCCTTCACTCTTCCCTACTCCCCAAGCACCGTTAATACCGATGTAAACAACTGCTGTTAGCTACACCGTTATTTATACAGCAACAGCAATGGTTTAAATTGTACCACACCTCTAAACAATTCACTTCTTCACTGCTGTAGTGGACATGTGCACATAACAGAATTTCATAGGGGAACTATATTGCAACAAACAACAAAGCTGTTTAGGAGCTTTGTTACTACTTTGTTTACTAAGCTGTTGTAGAGAAAAGGTGTATATATCTGTTTCAAATAAGTATGTATATATGAGGACATGCCAGAAAGAATATTCATTTCTATATTTTCATCATTTACGAAACCTCAAAGATTTATCCTTTTATCTCTCTCTGTGAATATATATCTGCATGTGTGTGTACACATACACACACACCTCTTTTCTTCTCCCTCTTTTTGGAAATAATTGCTTGCAAGATGAGAGCTAACACACAATCTCAACTTGTAGTAAAGGTAATTGCGGCACTTACTGCTCCTGTCACCTTGATGCATTACTATGTATCAAAGGTCACTGTTTTGTAGTCATACATTATCAAATTTGAAAGAGCAATATTTGATTCTGATCAGCCTTTAAACTGCCCACATTGTACACGAAATGGACAGAGGAGTCTCTAGCTTTAAGCAGCCGGCTACTGCTGCTGCTGGTGGTAGGAGATAAAACGATGTTTCGGAAGCTGAGGGGTCAATGAACCGGCTTGACGGGGTTAGATGTCAGTACTATGAATCTAATACAATGCATTGCAGTGATCACAAGCTAAAGTGGCTATACTAATGAAAATAAAACCACTTGAAAAATGACAAGGGGCAGTAGCAAGCGGGCAATAATGTAGAAATAAGGACATAAATCACCATTTACAGACAATAAGCCTATAATAGCTCACCTGAAATGTTTACAACTTCTACTGATAAGCTATCCCAGGACAAACATCCACAGTTTTCCCATTTTGTACTCTTGTGGGAAGGCGCAATTCTTGCCATAAAATGAAGTAATCAAAGCAGGATCCGACACTGCCCTGACTTACCACGTACCCTCCCCAATACCACTTAATCGTCTTACTCCATCGTGACCCTGGAGGATAGCTAGCTCTTCATGCCATGAGTCAACAGTTTTCATGGGGCGCTCTGTAGATAGGGATGGTTCTTATGTGCAAAGGAGCCATTGCCTGAATTTCTCCAGTTTGTCACTAACCCAGTTGTGCAGGACAAGACAACATCACAATGGCTCCCACACCAGCAATGTAACCTAAGCAGGGGTTCCTAGATGCTATTTGACTCAATCAAAGGCAACTGGGGGAGACTTGCTACCAGGAAAAGTAGTGACAGATATCATTTACAGGGGTCATAAAATGTATGCTGGGACTAATGAGTAATTTGGGCAACCTGAAAAGAGTTCACACAGATATGCATATACTCTCTCATCCCTATTCCTTTTTAGCAGTGGCATTCAGTACATAGAGGACTGGATGGACCACGGAGGTTAAGTTCCACATTCAGATATGGTAGACCTTGGGCAAGACTCAGGGTTAGGTTTATTAGATGTACATTGCTTTCTACTAAGAAAGTCCTGAAGTGATTTACGATCAGTGTAAAAATAAAAATTACAAATCATAAAACATAACGCACATAACCATTATTACAAACAGATGTAATAGTACAAGTTGCCCAAATGCCCAGGTAAACCATTTTTGCCTGGTGCCAAAATGAGGACAAGGTTGGCACCAGGCAGGCCTCCCTTAGGAGAACATTCCATAAACTGGGGGCTACTACAGAGAGGTGGCATGCAGAGAAGGGCCTCAGTTGATGATCTGGGGAAAGGCAGAACCTTAAGGGTAAAATGAGGTGTAAAACAAGAATAGCAAATACTTCAGAGGTGTTGCAAGGCTGACATGGGGAGAAACATGATTACGATCCTAAAAGCCCTTCTTTCCACGTTGCTCAGTCAGGTAGCATGAGAAGCCCTGGGCC
This sequence comes from Rhineura floridana, assembly GCF_030035675.1. NCBI lineage: Eukaryota > Metazoa > Chordata > Lepidosauria > Squamata > Rhineuridae > Rhineura > Rhineura floridana. The sequence continues at coordinate 41,139,313 of NC_084481.1, read as the reverse complement.
ATGTGGGATATGAGGCTCTAGCCCAGGCCAGCATTATCCCAGTTTCTATCAGGGATGATTCCAGCGTGGGGGAAGAGCTACTGTGTGTATTCCTCCCAAGAGCCTGGGGCTTGACATTACCTTTGCAGCGCAGTATGGGAGCTGTTGTGCTGTGGCAGCTACCAGCCCACAGATGTAAGGGTAAAACTCCCTACTATCCGATGAACTTGTTGCAGATTGTAAATCCCATTGAAAGAAAGGGAGAGGAGAAAGGAGGAAGGAAAAGAATCAGTCCTGGTGGCTACAAAGGTTGCATAACACAATGAATTTAATGCACAAGGCTTTCCCCAAAGAATCCTGGGAACTGTAGTTTAGGCTTCACAGAACTACAGGTCCCAGCACCCTTAAACCTTTGTGCTTTAAATGTGCTTTAAATAAATGGTGTGTATGCAGCCCAAGAGTCTTCTGGCACCTTAAAAACTAACACATTTATTATGGTATAAGCTTAAAGACTATCAAATGTAAGAATGTGTGTGTGTGTGAACGTGAGAATGAGAGAATGTGAGTGTGTGAGAGAAACTGACTTATTTTGGCCTTCATTCTTCCTCTTCCCAGTCTCCCTTGTCATTCACAGACATAGCTAAAGTTGAGTTTGGCCACTGTAGGTTAAACACCTGTTAACTGACCTGCATGAAATGCGTAGACTTCAGCCAGCTGCTGTTAGGCAGAGCTCCGTCACCTTATCCATTTTGTAGAACAGTTGGTGAAATTCAAATTTTGACAGACCCTAGAAATAGAACAATCAATCTTTCATGGATATTATATATATATATATATATATATATATATATATATATATATATATGCCTTCTACGTTAAATTTTACCTTTGTAGTTGCTTTAGTACCACTCCCTCTGTGTGTGTGTGTAGTACCACCACCACCACCACCACCACCACCACCTCTCTCTCTCTCTCTCTCTCTGTATGTATGTATGTGTATATATACTAACATCGAGGGTCACAGCCTGTTGGACTTTTCCATTACAGCGATAGAGATGCCAGCAGATCCAGCAGCATTGACCAAAAGGGAGAACTTTTGGATTTACTCCCTGGACACATTGGCACCACATGGCCTGAACCTGGAGGACAGTACCACCACTACTTAGCTTCTGCAAATGAAGCCCCTCTGAGCATTCCATCCTCAAAGCTCTATAACTGCCACCTTGGTAACAGCATTTGTATGTTGGCAGCTGATGAAGGCAGAAGCTGAAACGTTTTGTTAATATAATAAAAACCTCTGTTTGGTTAATCACAATATATATATAGTATTTTATGTATTTTAATTTATTTTAATGTTTTTGTGATTTTACTGTTTACAATTGTATTATGTACGTGTTTTATTTTATTTTTGTAAGCTGCCCTGAGTGCCCTATTATAGGAAAGAAGGGCAGGATAGAAATATTTTAAATAAATAAATATCCAATTCTACACACATAGAGAAAAACATGTGAAAAATAAAATAATGGGTTGTATTATCTAAATAGCATGCTCTCCACTGACAAAAAGTTACTTGATACAGAAGATGCTTCTGTCAGCAGAATTGGGAGGAAGCTGATTTCTGGTACATTCCTCCCCCCATCTCTGTTGTCCTCTGTAGCCCTTCAAAATTTGCTCTGGAGGATTGAAGGCCCTTTGGAACAGTGAGAATGGTGGGGCTCGGGGCTGAGAGGAGGAATTGCCAAAAATCACCTCTCTCCCTGTTCCGCTGACAGAAGTCTCCACAAGATGAAAGGGATTTCTGTCAGCTGAGGGTCACCAGTAGGGTACAACCTACTGTTTTTATTTGTTGTGAAATGCCCGATTTAATTAATTTATTTTTATTTCTGTATTTCTAAATGCTAGGAGTGCTCTGGTTCATTTTGAGATGAGGTTCCCAATAGACACACCTTTCAGAGAAAAAGGCCTCTCAAGATAGATCTTACTTAATTAAAAAGTAAAAGATCTTTTTAAATTAAAAAGTAAAAATAATTTTTCCTGCAACAGACTAATATGGCTACCACTCTGGAGGGCTGCAATCCTGAACAATTACACATACAGTTCCATCAATTTAATGGGGTTTATGTATTATGAGGCACAGCTCTGAACTTTATGAAACCGCTGGAAATTAAGGGCAACATCCAATATTGTTCAAGCAGGCTTTCACTCATCCAATAGGAAGCCCCCTTCCGATCCTATCCTTATCCCTGCCACCCACCCCACATCTGTTCCAGAAGGTTACCCAATCCTCCTCAGCAGATTTTGGGGCTGCATGGAGGGCTGCAGGGGGGATTATTAATCCATTTTGCCAGTGATCTCCATGCCACTGGCTGATGAACACCATGCGATTTCAGCCAATGAGATAACCACTCTCAGTTAAAACACCAGTGGAACAAAGTTGTCAGCTTTTAATATGCAAAGGATGAATCATTACTAGCAACTACTTACACCATCAGTGGGGCAGAACAGGAAGGAGATCCATGAGATTATTGTGGCCATTGTGGTCATTCATTGTGAATGATTAACTATGCAACTGCAAAACATGAATACTAATTGTCATTATAGCCCCTAATTAGCCTAAAAAGCAATTTGAAGTTTTTCAAATGGGGATGGCCAACAAAATGATTTTACAGTAGGGCCCCACTTTACAGCACTTCGCTTTACAGCGATTCGCTAATACAGTGGTCTCAATTAGACGCAATTAAACTAAAGCCCCACTCATACGGTGCTTGTTCCGCTTTTACGGCGGTTTTCAGGCATCACGTGCCATTCTATTCAATGGGTTCCGCTTTACAGCGGGGGTCCGGAATGTAACCCGCCATATGAATGGGGTCCTTCTGTACTGTGGATTATCTTTGGGCAAACTGGCTACCCTTATCATTTTAAAACATTTTAAAATGTTTTTTGTTGCCTCCATAAACTCCTCCCCCAAACATAAAGCAGATCATTTCCTGTGTGCAGCAACATGGGTGTACAGCTCTGCACAGAGGTCTGGCGAAAGGTGCAGAATTCAGAGGCTACTGATTGGGATATGTTGTAGAGAACCTATTACTCCAGTGCAGTGGACCTGCAGTGGCTGGCAGGGAGCCTGGGCTCAGTCCACTACTAATTCAGCCTAGGCCCAGCATTCCTTTGGTAAAAAATGCCTCCACCCTCCCCAGGGTCTCTAATCTGGAAATGGTACCTTGTATCAGTCACTGAATAGTTAAAGCCACACCTAGTACTTGTGTTGATTTTCTGCCAACTTGCCACTCCACCCAATGCTTTACTGTAGTTTTAGCAAGCAACATAGAAAACCATGATCAGTCCAAGGTGCTTTGAGCTCCAGATGGCCCTGGCACACTCTAAAGCACAGTGTCTATTGGGATTTGTAGTCCTTCCACAGGACACTGCCATTGGGGAGAGTGATTTGGGGATGGGATGGAGGTCCTTCTATGGCAAGCCAGAGAAGGGTTGGGACTGGGAGAGCCTTTAATAGACAACTTTTCCTTTTAAAAGCTCCAGAAACCCAGTTCTGATTTAGGCTAGGACAACCCCAGCGACACCATGATTCACAAAACAGATGGCTCCAATGACAGACAATACCACCTAGTTATGGCCTTGTTTGTGTGCCTTCCTCACAAGATTCTGTATTTCTTTACTCCCTTTGCCTCTATGAATCCCATAGCAGGTCTTGCTACACTCATGTTACTCTTCTTTGCCACTGCCCCCCTTCCTTTATTTACTTTTCTTTATTAACAGTATTTATAGGTCACTCTCTCAACAGAATTCAGGGCAGGTCATAACAAGAGAGGCACACCTGCTGTGGGGTGCATAGAGACAAAGGGAGTTAACAGAAATAAGGTTAAAGACAATGGGTAATTATATTCTCCCAGGAAACTGTTAATAGAGATAAGGCCACAATCAGTCCATTGGCCTCACTTTGTGAAGATCTTTGACCAACCACATGCTAATCAACAAAGAGCAGAGATGGAAACAATAGTCTTAACTTGGTGCTCTGATATAAAGAGGAGGCGGGAGACAGACAGAGAGACCTCTAAAAATCAAGGATACCTTCCTAACATGGAAACATAAAAATAAAGAACAGTGAAAATCAGTTAAACTAGAAGAGTACCATATTATATGCTGCAGATTAGTACTGATTAATTTTGCATTTGTTTGCTTTTTGTTATTTAAATTGCTGTTAATGTTCTGTTGCGTTTACGTGTAGGCTTTGTTTTATTTAAACTACTGAATAATCCTGAAATGCGGAACCTGTCCTGCCCTCCACATGTTGCTGAACTACAACTCCCATCATCCCTGGCCACTGGCTTTGCTGGGAATTGGGAGGCCAACATCGGGAAGGCCACAGGTTTTTCATCCCTAGTCTAGCATAAACTACCAGTACCACACGACGAGGAGCTGCTTCCACAAACAGCTTGTCATAGAGGGAAAACTCTTGTGTGCTTACATTGTCAAGTGACTGCTGCACCTCGATTCCCAGCGAGTCAGACACACCAGCTCAGTGTTTTGAGCCATCAGGTAAAGAAAGAAGGGAAGTAAATAACAAAGTGTTTCAGATACTACTATCTTGTAACACTATCAATGTTTTGCTGATTAATCACCGCCAGAATCACTGTGGTGCTTTCATGGAGCTGCAATTCAATTCCTCTCTTGGTGCCCAGCATCTACAGACCAAGAGTGCAAAATATACTACTAGTATAAAATTATGAAGACTGAAAGGAAGTATTTTTTCCTCATCATTTAACAAAACGAAAATCTACCTCCTTCACTAAACCCCAACTTAATTTGCACTGCACAAAAACTAAATTTACACTGTACGAAAGAAATCCAGCTGCATTTTATATCAGTTTTATGCTGTGGGATCCCAGCCTTATCTACTACTCTGAAAAGCAAGGACATCAATTCCTCCTGTTACAAACATCCAGAAGTGACTGATTAAAGAACTAGTTAGAAGGACAGCAACACAGGCTTTAGGGTATCATATAGCATTAGGCCTTTAACATGAAATCTCATCTCTGTGTTCTCCTATGGCTTAGCCAGAAATAAACCAGCATGGAACAAATACCAACCTTTGCTTGGTATGAAGATCTTAGAATGACTACAGCAGTTCCACTGCACTTCATCTACAAATCCTTCAGAACTAGGAAGACTATATTCCCAAAATAAAGATGATCATCTGTGCAGCAAGCTAGGAGTCACCCCAAGTTACCTTTGATGAAACTTGGCTTCCTTTTTTCTCATTCATGAATGAAAAGGTTGAAGGTATTAGATTGCCTGCAACTCAAAAAGTTCTGGACAGGACTCCTTTATTAGCGATCTTGATGGACTATTGATCTATTTTCATTTCCCCCTTCCCTTTGTTGACTTATGATACTGTAATGCTGAAACCTCATGGTTACGTTTGTTTTTTATTGTTATTTGTGGAATTATATTTGTATATTGGAAAAACTTTAATAAAATATGTTTACAAAACACAAAAAGCAAAGATGATCCAGCAAAAGATAAGCCCTTTCAAGCATCATTGATTTTAATGGGAGAATTAACCATGTGCATGGAATTCTTCCTTTACAAACAAGGAACTTCTGCTTTACTTTGACCAGAGAAGAGGTAGCCAGCCTATGGATCATGAGATGTTTTAGACTCCACTTCCTATCAGCCCCAGGCACCATGGTCAATAATCAGGCATAATCGGAATTCAGCAACATTGGGGGGGGATATTAGGACTGAATGATGCCCTTCCCCTCCCAGAGCAAAAAATATGAAGTGTTAAGACTACTAAAGTTGCTTTGCTTAGAACTATTTGAAATATGACTTGAAAATTCCACCGATACATTTTAAGATGAGAACCAGTATTCAGGAAGAAATTTGCATCCATCTTTTTCATTAATGAACATTTGGGTAACTGCTTTGTGCCTTCTCCAAATGTACATCTAGGCCACCATTGCCCAATCTGGTGCCCTCCAGTTTTATCCAACACATCTGGAGGTTCCCAGGTTGGGAAGGCTGATATAATAATAATAATAATAAAATTTTATTTCTAAGTCCCCTATCTGGCCGAATTAACGGCCACTCTAGGCGATGTACAGAAAAATAAAATATAACATATAAATACAAATACAACATCAAACTCTACTTAATCTAAACCCACCCACATCTTTACAGAATAAAACTAGATTACCCAAAAGTCCCGTAGGCCCGCCTAAACAGCCAGGTTTTCAATTCTCGGCGGAAACCTACCAGGGAGGGGGCATGGCGAAGGTCACATGGCAGAGAATTCCAGAGGGTGGGGGCCACAATCGAAAATGCCCTCTCTCTGGTCCGCACCAGCCTAGCTGTTTTAACTGGCGGGACTGAGAGAAGGTCTTGTGAGGCTGATCTCGTCAGGCGGCATATTTGATGATGCTGGAGGCGCTCCTTTAGATATAGGGACATGTACCAAGTCTCTGGGGAGAAAAACAGCATCACCTGTAGGAAGTTAATGCTACCGGTTCCTCTTAGACGATATAAAGTGAGATCTCAGTCTAAAATATATGAAGCTTCTGCTTCTGTCAATGATCCTAAACGAAGTAAAGTGAGCGGATGCTAAGGTTGCTTCCTACTAGCCCTTTTCTCTGGAATTGCCATCTGTTTGCTCACTTGCTTTGGAGGAAAATCCTGACAGTGTAGTAGCTAAAGCACTGCAGTAGAGTTATCTATGCAGTTGCCGCTGGCAAGGTGTTAGTGAGGCTTTTCAGGGTTTCATGCCTTTAACTAAAAGTCCTGCCCATTTTCTTGCTTCCTCTTAATTATGACTGGGAATAATTATGAATAGTCTCAATTGCCCCTTGAATAGTCTTTTAATTGTCCCACATATAGCAAAACAGCACTATAGCAATGAAGGAAAAAAAGAATAAATTGGTTGTACCCTACAAAGTTGTTCTATTACACTTGTGCAAAAGAACTTCTGCTTCCTCTCCCATGCCCCCCCCCAATCTGCTCTGGAGGGTTGGGGGAAGTCCAAAACAGACCTGGGAGAGGAGTACTTACGTAGGGAAGGACAGGAAGGGAAGTTCTGTTGCACAAGTGGAAGTCCTTGCATGAACAGGATGACTTAGTTGGATACAACCCCCTGTAAGAAAACCCATACTTAACTCCCCCCCCCCATTTTCAAGACCATATAAGATCTCCACTGAAGCAAAACTTCTAAGGACTCAAAACTTAAGCCATTTCCTAGAAAGTAAGTTCTCCAGTAGTAGCCCATTCTGAACACTTACTCTTGCTCAATATTATCATAACCATTAACTTAACATTGGTTAATATTTTAATTTAAAATTATTTTACTGTTTGCCTTGCCAAGTTAGACAGTGCACATATACAAGGTTTTTGGGGAGGGCACGTTGCACTCTTTGCCAAATGTAATCTTACTGAAAATGCCCTCACTTGACTTCGCCACATAACCAAATCAGACAGGCTATACAGAGTTGGACCATCATCCCATTCACCTGACTACTTGATCTCTGATTCGTGATGGCGGGGATGGAAAGAAAAATCACCCATCAACTGATCCAGAAAAGAGGGGGCAGTTTACAGCAGTAATGGGGGAGGAGGCACATACACACACCCTGAAATGTTTTCTCACATAATCTGAGCTTTGTCAGCATTTCTACACACATTCTTGAAATTTCAAAGTTTCATCCCAATTTTGAAATGCAAATATTTAGGTGCAGCCCTAAACAGTTGCACCCTAATATTAAACAGCAGTGATAATGTTTCACCACCTTGGAGGTTCTACTTTTCATTCTGTAGCAATGAAAAAACAGGGGTTTGTATTTCAGAAACTTGCATGCATCCTTCATGGATTCCTTGCTGCTTATATAATTAGTACTTCTGTTGCTGTTTCATATTTACCTTGTACAGAATATTTAAGTGACATGGCCCTTTTAGAGATCTTACAATCTAATAATCACTTTCTTCCCTCTATTGTATGGGGATTTCATCAAACCAATTATGCTGTTATCCTCAACTGTGTCCCAAGATTCTTTAGGATGCACTAGACCTATTGATTTGATGCATTTTGTTTTTTGTTTTTGTAAACACATGAAACTTTAAAAACAGCTGATGTTCGTTTGGGATGGCTTATGGTGAGTTTTTTTAAATCAATGACTTCTATATGAAGTGTGCAGCATGTGCAAATACTCAACAAGAACTGGCGTTATCCTTGACAGCTGTGCAGATCAGAGTTTTGTAGGATGCAGTACTTTTGCTGGTAGACGAAAGGAATTCATCAATTGCAGCTAATGATTGCAGCAAAGGAGAGTTAAGCAACATACTTTACAGCAATAAGAGGTGACAACCCAGACTAGAGGCCCAAGCACAGGAGTGAGGAACCTGCTGGTGCCCTCCAGTTGGACTACAACTTCTATCATCCCCGATCATTTGGCAATGCTGACTGGGGCTGATGGGTGTTGGCAGTCCAGTAGCATCTGGAAAGCCATAGGTTCTTTACCACTGCCCCAGTGCCAAATGTGAGGAGACAAATGGCCCACATACAGTTGTTGAATCTTGTCCCTCACCCATTCTAATAAGGAAGGTAAAATGGAACAAGCAAGACACTCTGGGTTGTATGCAGTGGTAGCAGAACCATTGAAATTAATGGACATGACTAACTTAGGTCCATGGATTTCAATGGATCTACTCCAAAATACGCGTATTTCTAGACAGAAAGCTTCTACTAAGTTATTAGACCAGGAAAAAAGCACACAACATCTTTGATAACTATCAGTGATTGGCACTTGTTTGCATATCCTTTGAAGGGAAAAACCAAGCAAACAAGCACGCCTGGATCCTAACTCTGGCCTGAAAATACCATTGGTTGGATACATTCTGTCCACAGTCTTCAGCAGTAATGTAGTGGCAAATTCAGAAGTGCAGCGTCTCTTCCCAATAGTCACAGCCACACCCTCTTCTAAGATTAAACAGGCTAAGATCATAGAATAATTTGGCTAGGCTTGAATACGGCTTTCTGCTTCTCTATCACTGGCGCCATTTGACTGTCCTTTCTCATTGTCAGAGATATTACTTGAATTACTGAATTCAGTGTCTACACATTCAACTCCTGATGTTACCAAACTGCTTGATGATGTAGATGGGATGCTATCATCAGGATTCACTGCCTCTTCTGCAATTACAGAATTCCCACTCTCCACAACTTGTCTTGGCTTTTTCAAAAAGGAAAATCACCAAGCTTGAAGAGATCACCAAGTTTGAAAAGGTTTGCTTAAGTGCCAAAGTAATAATCCAATATTTAAACAAATAAATCTAAGCAAATACTCTTCCAACAATAGTAACATGTACAAAACTCCATATTGTGCCTCTGTTATTCTACCAAAGGTTTTCACATCCTGGCTTTAAATTCAAGAGTTTTCACAAAATGAAAAGTTTCAATGTAGTGGAAGTCTAAACTTTAAAAAAGCAGTCACAATGACATGCAAAGCAAGTACATAATGCTACATAGTCTTTTATTTCCCTTTAACAAAATACACAAAATTCACCTATATTGTCATTATTGTACAAGTATAAGTAATGCTCAGTATTCAAGTACAATCAAGTGCAGATACTCCTACGCTTTATGTAAACACAAACTAGCTTTCTATTTCACACGCTGTTAGCCCATCTGTTATATGCATATAGCCAAAAAAGGAGATATACTTTGAAGTGACCCCTTCAAAAATTGCATTCTCTCAGATGGGAAAAAAGGGATTAGGAGTGATTAAGTTTTAATTGCAATGACACTTTCACACTGCTTATGATAGATACCTAAGCACCATTTCTCCTGTAAACATCTAGATATTCAAACTTTATTCAGTATCTAAATATAACCCACCACCCACGTTTACTAAACCAACAATTAATTACACATTGTTTTAGTTATTTACAGCACTCTTGTAATACTGTATTTTAGATCACTTGTATGTAAAATACTCCATTAGGCATTTTTACGTTGTCTTTGCAAAATAAAAAAAGTAAGGATGTCTGTGCTTGGGTTAGACTTCATAACTTGTACATCCTGAAGTGCTTTAGCTCATCAAACACATACACTCTTGCAACAAAGTACTCATAGTACACATAGCTTCAACATAAAGTGGAGTGGCAGTCTGAGCTCATGAGAGTGAAGATGTAATCAGCTTTTGAAAGCGATCCATCTGAAAAGTAACAGCTGAAAGAATATAGCTAAAAATAATTAGGCACTTTAGTCTTGTGCTAGAGGTTTTTGTTTTTGGTCAGCTGGGACAGCAGACTCGGAGTCTGTAGTTGCAGTTTTGGCTTCACTTGCTGGTTGCTCTCTATCAGGCGCTCCAACTAATTCATCACAGTGGTCTTCAATAGTCAAAGCTTTGTCATCTTCCTGATCTGTCTCAGTAGGTTGGGTAGCTTCTTCTAAAGGTTCTGCACAAGACATAAACATTTGATTAAACTAATCATGTGATTAATTCCTGTGGAGTTAGTGGGTAGTATTCAACATTGCCAGAATGCAAGGCAAGCTCACACAACTGATCTTTCCCTTCCTCTCCTCCTTTCTGTAGCTCTTATAAAGCCTCTCTGAAGGGTCAGGGTGACCTATCAAACACTGTAAATGGAAATGGACTGCCTTCAAGTAGATCCTGACTTATGGCTACCCTATGAATAGGGTTTTCATGGTAAGCGGTATTCAGAGGGGGTTTACCATTGCCTCCCTCTGAGGCTAGGCCTCCCCAGCTGGCTAGGACCTGCTCAGCTTGCCACAGCTGCACAAGCCAGCCCCTTCCTTGTCCGCAACTGCCAGCTGGGGGGCAACTGGGCTCCTTGGGACTATGCAGTTTGCCCACGGCTGCACAGGTGGCAGGGCACGTAACCCCTGAGCCACTCACTGTGGGGGTGATCTTTAGCTGGCCCTTGACACCCAGGAGACACGAGCTGGGATTTGAACTCACAGACTCTGGGTAGAGTGATATGGGGCTGCAATTGGAAAGGGGAAAATCGCCCAAAATGTGGTGATAAAATTGTGGTTCCCCCTTCTTCTTGCAGCCTCTTGTGTCCTCTGAAGATCTGCTCCAGAGATTTGGGAGACTCTGAAAAAGTGTGGGATGTGGTGTTGCAGCAAACATCAGCCTCCTCCCTTCTCCCACTAGGATCCCTCTGCTGGATTGCTCTTTTCTTCACTGAAGATAACATCTGGATACACTGTGCTTTTAAAAATTATTAAAAATTATGTTTTCAAGCAGAAAGGCATATAAAAATAAAAGGACAATTGACACCAGTTTGTATCAATATTGTAAAGGGTTACAAAGGTTTTTTGACTGTAAACCTTGTCATTTAAGGACATTACATGTTATATTTCTTCTTCTAAGAGCACCTGGTGAGACGATCTTCTCTAGATATACTCTCAAGATGTTTAGAGCATCTACAAAAAGATGCTTTAAATATAGCTTCACTTCATATCACTAAGTACTCTTAAAGAAATAAATATACAGTTATATTCTAAGTTATATTCTTAGAATGCTGCATTTTCTTGTTAGCTGAGCACAAGATGCTTACTGTATTTTCAGCCTATAAAGCATCTCAAAAGGAACTTTGTTAAATTAAAGATGACGATTTGTCTTTGAACTACCCCATTTTCTTTTTTAAAAAGTTAGTTTTACTAGATTTTTCTGCCCTGGGAAAACAGCAAAACTAACTTAACAAACAAAGGCAGGAACTTCAACCCCACCTCATCCCAGTGACCTGGGGAAAACAATGAAATTTAACCACTCTGGGATCCAAATCCCTTGATAACAGACTGTAAATGCTAATATTGACACTTAAAAAAAAAAATCTGTAGAACCACCACGGTTTTGTAAACAAAGAAAATTATGATACCAATACTCTTCCTAGATAGTAAGGGAAGTATCTTTTGTATATCAGTTTAGATGCTACTGCAGCTGGAAAAAACAGGCTAAAAAGCATCCTTGGCAGCAAACTTTGAAGTACGAACAAGGCAAAATATACCACAGGATGACCCAAGATATTGTTCTTAGGAAACGAAGATGAAAAAAGATTTTCCCCATATGTGACATACTATTGTGTTGCCTTTAGCTATAAGCAACAGAGTTTATATCATATCTAACACATATTGGCAAGGTTGAATAAATTACACTGCGAGGAAGAGGCCAATGCTTCATATCACTACATCAAACTGCCTTAATTACATTTTTGGAGGATTCAATGCATACCTTCAGCTATTTGATGCTCTTCTAGCTTTTCCTCCCCCACCTGCAAAGAGTCAGTCATGCTCTGCATCTCTGTGGGCTGCTTCTTTTCAGCACTGAAATCTGGAAGTTGTGGAGCTTGTGGCCTCGTTTTTCTTGCAGGATTCAGGAAAAAGCAGTAGGCACATCTAAACGCTGCACCAAGGTTTAATACAAGTACATGCAGTAAGCTTACTGAAGATTGAGCCTGAACGTGCAGACAGTTCAATGGCTGCAAGACTTAAAGTATTAACTTGGAAGGTATGACAGGACAACAGACCTAATTTTAACCAAATGCTCTCACCTTTCTCCATTATCAGAGATTTACTCTATATTTTAAGTTTAAACGTTCCTGAAGCATTCAGATAGTAACAACAAACAAGACTTGCTTTTCTACGGCAGGCAAGTCTCTACTCAGATCTGAAATTGCCGATACAGAGTTTCAAAAATCTTTTGGCTCTGCTGCTCAAAGTTTTGTATGCAAATATCCTTCTTGTTCTTGTTAAATACACAGTATAAGAAAAGGAGGGGAAAATAATTGTATCTTAAGGCAACATTTCTCTTTGCTTAGTTGTACTCCCTACTCTCTTCAGCCTCCTGCTGGTTCTAGCCTTGGGGAGTGGGAAAGGGAGGGGTGCAAAAGAAGCAGTATACAGGTTATTACAGCTGACGTTGTGCAGCCCTTCTCCATGCTACCTTTCAATCAAGTGGAAAAACAGCAGCAGTGAGTGGCAGTGAAGGAAGAAGTGATTTGGGACCCACACACCAAGGGGCAGAGATGGAGAGGACAGATGCCTGGGCTCAGACACCTAGTACTTGCTCCTTCCTGGAACAGCAAATAAAAGCTGGTCCCTGCAGGTCACCCCTGCTGGTTGTCCCTTCCTTATCTCGGCTCCCGGAGTCGAGGCCACCTTGCCTGATGAGGGGGCTTCCAAGGGTTTGAGAGTCTTGGTGTTAAGCGGTAAAAGTTTCACAGGACAAGTACATTGATCAATCTCGAACTATATTTTAACTATGGTCAGATGTGCAGAAAGTGAATGATGTGACCTCATTAATTTGCATTTTATGGGTTGCAGCCAAAGCACGCAAGCAGAATTCTGCTTAGTCAACAGAACCTCCACTTCCTATCCTTTCTCCGTGCCCCCCCAACATCTGCCCTAGGGGTCCCCCAATCCTCTGGAGCAGATTCTGAGGGTGCGCAGGGAACTGCGGGAGAGAAGGGGAAGTTCCATTGAGCAACCAGGACAGCAGTGTTGAATGCAACATTCAAAAATGGATTGAGATTTTGGTGACTTATTGCAGTGTTTTGAATTACAGTTGTAAGGACTCAGTCAACAACTGATCAGATATTTTTAGAAGGTACTTATGAGTTTGAAATGTATTCCGAGGAGAAAATATTCATAAAAACTTCTCTCTTCCTGACCAGCCTTATGTCACTGGCTGAAGTGTGCAAAATTGCCACTTGGACAGAGAGCATATGCACCCATTTTGTTGCTTTCCAAGTAGTTTAGCAGCAGATGTGAATGTGTGTATGAATGGGGGAGGGGGGCAATCTATATATTAGGATTTTGAACAGGCATATTTAGGGAACATAACCACTAAACTCAAGGTTTAAATGTACTACCAAGAATGGCTACTGCACTTTGTGAGTTTCCCTAAGTAGATGTAACAGAGGACAGTTTACATAGCAGCTAAGAAAAGAGTTTGGCAGCACCACATGGTATACTTCTGGAAACAGCTCAAAAGCTCCACCCCCTCACCCCCTCCCCCGTGTCACAACATGCAGGCAAATCATAGCCTGTTAACATTTAGGCTACGTATCCAATATAAACCTTCTTTTATTTATATGCAGTATGGCTACTGTCTGATGAATTGAGGTGAATTTAGCTGGGAAAAATCTTGTTCAGGAGAGCTTAAGCCAAACTTTGACCACACACGTGTCGTACAGGACCTGAACATGTATATTTCAATAAAAGTATTAGTGTACTAATAATACAAGAACATAATAAATGAATTCTGTGTTAATGTGCCTCCCAGAGTCAAGGGCAAATGGGAGGGCACACCCACGTAGAACAAGAAAAAAGGAAGCGTCGTGACATAATTTCTCTCACATTACTTGCAAACTGATTTTTGTTTGCTGAGAGGAGGCAAAATAAACATCGATGTTCAATGAAGAGTTGTGCCTGTCTTAAGTTATTGTCAGCCATAAAACTAAAGAATAACTGCCAGCGTTTGTTCCCACTTCATCTCTGATGTCTCCCACAGATTTTGGTATTAAAGCAAATTTTGTTAAAGTTCTGGTAAAGTGAAGATCTAAATATAAAACCCTTTAGGGTCCTGTTTCCCCTAAGAGTCACCTTAAAAGAATGGACAGAAAGCAGCTTATTTCTACAGCTCAGTTCTGCACACACGTTCCTTGATCTGCGTATCACTGGACTTAAAAAAAAATTGGAGAACACATTCTAAAGATATACACAAATGTATAGCATAATATATTATAAGTGTGATAAATAAGGAATACAGCATAGAGTTTTGTGTGGCTCTTATGGCTCTTGCACTTTTATTATTTTATTTATGTATTTATTAAATTTATATCCCACCTTCCTCCCAGAAGGAGCCCAGAGCAGCAAACAAAAACATTAAAAGTACTTTAAAACATCTTAAAAACAAAAGCCTTTAAAACATATTAAAACAAAACATCTTGAAAACATCTTTAAAAACATCTTAAAAAGCAATTCCAGCACAGATGTAGACTGGGAAAAGGTCTCCACTTAAAAGGCTTGTTGAAAGAGGAAGGTTTTCAATAGGTGCTGAAAAGATAACAGAGATGATGCCTGTCTAATATTTAAGGGGAGGGAATTTCAAAGTGTGGGTGTCACAACACTAAAGGCCCGATTCTTATCTTGTTCAGAATGGACCTCCTGGTAAGATGGCATCTGCAGGAGGCCCTCACCTGCAGAGAGCAGTGATCGACTTTTAGGACACAGCCCAACACAGAGTTAAGCAAGAATCAATATATTACATTCTGCACATGCCTGAATTGACATTTCAGGGTGGGGATCTTATTCAAGCAGCAGAATATATGCATTTGTTCTTACCAATATATTCAAATTCCTCCCTCAAAGCCATTCCATTATGTGAGAAACACTGCTGGCATATAAGTGCGTATCTAAAGAAGAAGAGATCAGAGGCTGAGTTTAGTCACTTAATTTTAGTCATTAATTTAATTATACAGCCACGAGAGTAGTTAAATGTTAAACTGAAAATACCACCCCATGCCATTCTGATCCTTCCCATAAGCTCATTTCAAAACAAAACCTTACAAAACTCATAGTCCTGAACTCAGAAACACTTGCTTAACAACCCTCTAAATTTTCATGGTGATACACAAAACATTCAGAGAATCAAGAGTTCAAAGTGTAAAAAGAGAAGGGGGGAAATAGACCCTTTTTGGACTTTTTTCTGGCAGAGCTCTCATAATCTGTTGAAATTAATTAAAAATCAGCCATGTTCACAGAGTACCTGTAATCCTATTACTGACCTTGCCCCCATACTCTGACCTTCATCTTCTGCAGTTTAAGTTAAAAAAAATGCCTGGCTGATTTTTAACTAATTTAAGAAACTTTGGCTTGAACTCAATGATAATGTTGGGCATGCTCAGTAAGAACCAACTGTCAGTGTTCCAAAAGCCAGACTAACTGCTTGGCTTGGCTTTCCTAATTGGGCGGAACATCCACACCAGATTTTGATTTCATGTGAAATATGAGAGGAGACTCATGTTCCCCTGACAGAGCTCTAGTGGCCAGAGTGGTTTAACAGTCAGCCACTCTGATTGAATCTTTGTGAGTGGAACAGAGCATCTCCTAGCAACTCTCAGCACCCTTCACTAACTACACTTCCCAGGATTCTTTGGGAGAAGCCATGACTGCCTAAAGTGAAATAACAGTCTGGTGTGCATGAGGCCAGGGACAGCTTTGGTTTAAATTTGGGTGGGAAGCTACATGTGCCTACTGTAAAACAAAAAGGTGGGAAAACCCTGAAAAATAATGGTACTGTTCACAATGTTTTCCTTTCAGAAAGGAAAGGAAAGGGGCTTCCCCTCCACCCAGTGCCCACCCACCCAATCTCCTCCCCTCCCCTCCTCTCCCCTTGCCCCTCCCCCAAGTCAGTTTCACCTATCCTATGCATGACTGCACAGGGGTAAATCCCACTGAACTCAAAAAGCATGCAAATGATCAAACCTATCCTCCCCTCCTCCTCCCTCCCTCTTGCCCCTTCCCTCTCCCTCCCTCTTGCCCCTTCCCTCTCCCTTCCTTCACTCCTCCCTTCCCCACCCCATCCCCTTCCAACCCCTTCCTTCCCCCTCCTCCACCCTCTCCCTTCCCCTTCCTCCTCCCCCATGGTCAGTTTTACCTATCCTAGGACTACGGCCTGGGAGACCAGGGTTCAAATTTTCACACAGCCATGAAGCTCACTGGGTGACCTGGGGCCAGTCACTGCCTCTCAGCCTCAGAGGAAGGTAATGGTAAACCATCTCTGAATATCGCTTACCATGAAAAACCTATTCATAGGGCCGCCATAAGTCAGAATCGACTTGAAGGCAGTCCATTTCATTTTGAAGCATCATTGCACGGGAGTAAATCCCATTGAACTAAAGAAGTATGCAAACGATCACACCTGCCCTCCCCTCCTCCTCCCTCCCATCACCTTCCTTTTGCCTCTTCCCTCCCCCTTCCTTCATCCCTCACCCCTCCTTCTTCCAATCCCCTCGTTCCCCCTCCCCCTCCTTCTGTTCCCCTATCCCCCTTCTTCCTTCCCTCTACTCTCCCCTCCCCCTCCTTCTCCCCTATGGTCAGTTGTACCTATCCTAGCCATGATTGCAGGGGAGTAAATCCCACTGAACTCAATAAGCATGCAAATGATCAATCCATTCTCAGCAAACTTGCACACAATTCCATTTCTTACCTCCTGGATTAAAAAGCAGGAAAATTCACTAATAGGCAAAAAAACTTGTGGTTTAAGACCGTACCTATAGCCAACAGATATTTCTATCAAACTTTAAAAAGCAGGGAAATTAGGCAGCTATAGTAAATGCATCAGGGGAGCAGGAGACCTGAACTCCTCTCTGAGATATTGTACTGCCCTACAAATTTGTCAAAATGCAAACACAATTTGGGTTGGTCTTTCACAGTCCAATCCACTTCCTGTGTAGCTTGGAAGAATTTGGTAACGTATGCCTCTGAGCATATGGTGAGTGGTGGTAACACCTGCAATCACAGAAACAAGACATGTGCTGTGCTCATCTTGTTTTAACAGGCAGGAAGCAACTATATTAAAACAGTTGATATCGTTCAGATAGTCACTTTAAATATGTTTGATTTACTCTGCAATTTTACCTAAGTTTCCTATAGTAAATCATTCTCTTTTGCTTCTGTTTCTGTGAATATGTGAACTATAGCAACACTTTGCAACATTTAAAAAAAGCTCAAAAAACAACTGTGGAATAATGGCACTGACCTTTCTGCAGAATAGTTACCAATGGACATGGGGAGTGTCTCAGTTTGCACAAGATAAAACAAGGGGACGTGAAATATATTCTAGCAAAATTCTAGGTGTGCTCTATGTTTTTAATTGACCATGCCCACCTTTCCTTAAGTGGAGTAGTTTAAGCATAGCAGGCTGAAAACATGCATCTTGGGCAGGCCAAGTTTGTTTTTCCAACAGCTAGAGTCATTGTTTAAGTAGCAACATATTGTAATCCATCTGATTTTACATCACACTGCAGTTTCAGATTTGGGTGTTAATGCACCCAAAATAGAAATAGAGCATAACCTCCAGTTTGAAACAAAAAAAAAGCTATCTTCACCATCATATGACATCGACCAATAAAAAGGCTTTGAAATTAATAAAAATAAATTTCACACAGATTTCTAAGAATATAATTTTCTAGGTTAGATTCTCTGTAGAAACAGTAGTAACACAGAAAAGAAGGAAAGTAAGAACACCACCATACATAGAAAAATGTAATTCTCCATCTTTGGAGATGGCAGGTGTTGCCACTACTCACCATATGCTCAGAGGCACGTTACCAAATTTTTCCAAGCTACACAGGAAGTGGATTGGACTGTGAAAGATCAACCTATATTGTGTTTGCATTTTGGCAAATATGTAGGGCAGTACAATATCTCAGAGAGGAGGTCAGGTCTCCTGCTCCCCTGATGCATTCCCTATAGCTGCCCAAATTATCTGCTTTTTAAAGTTTGATAGAAATATCTGTTGGCAATAGTTACATTCTTAAACTGCAAGGGTTTTTTCCCCCTATTAATGAATATAGGCATACTATTGGATCACTTCATCAAGCTGCACACCAATAGGAGGGCATTAACATTCAGAATTAAAGAAGTATGAGCCCTGTTTACACACGTTCACCTCCACACAGTCTACATGCATGGAGGGGAAAATGGACTGCTAATGTCCATTTGGGCATTATGTCAGGCACTCTGCTCACAATGCCAGCATATTTGGCACAACAACTGAAAAAGGAGACTAGGTTTCCTCCCAGCACTCCCACAATATGTTTAGCCGGTGTGTAGGCACCTACAAATATAACCCTATTGAAAAGTGAATTTCATACTTATCACATAAATGCAAATTTCAAATTCAACAGAGTATTTTTAATTGTACTGCAATTAAAATCAGAGCCAAATATTTTGGCAATTTGGTTTAAAGTACCATCATTTTGAACTACTGGATTGAAATTACAACGAGATAAAAGTAGGTTTGCTGACATTCAAACAATAAAGAGGTAGAGTATTTGGAAAAAAAGAAACAGAATATTTGAAAAATGGCTAAAAATCACTGCTCAAATAAACCAATGCTTTATAGAGCTGTCCGCATTCCAAGAACTGCCTGAAAGGCACATATGATTAAATTAAAGCTTAGTTATTGAGATTCTCAGAGCAACGAGCATTCCAACACAGAGTTTATGTAAACTGCAATCCTATACCCATGCAATCCTATACCCACTCATCTGGAGGTAAGTCCCACTGAACTCAGTGGGACTTAATTCTAAGTAGACATGCACGGGATTGCACTCCAAGTGCCCCCTTTCACATTACATTCATTACTTGCCCCAGTTTCTGGAAGGTGCAAAGCTACCAAGAGGAAAAATCCCAGTGTGGGCTCTGCAATCGCCAGAGTGATGCAAAGAAGAAATCATGAAAGGTAACCTGACAATCAATTCAGTGTTATGACTTCAGAATTTAACGCAGTAACAGCTTACCTGTTCTGTGGACCATCTCCAACTAAGTATTCAACAACTCTATCCAACACTCCCCTCTCTCGAGGAAGAATAGGTCTTGCCAACGGAGGTCCTGGAGGATGAAGACCTGGAAGACCAAGACTGGATTGTTAGCAATCTACTGACTAACCAACCACGAATAAGGGCATTTACTTCCAGTTCCTATGAAGGATACAAAATGGAATAAAGTGACCCTAATGTGTTTTCCAGGTTACATTATATTCCTGCGCACTTCAACCCTGCTATCAGGTTTAATTTCATATGTCAGCTTCTCGTTTGTTATTTTTTCTAATGAAAACAAGACATGTAACAGGGAAACTGTCACCTTCACAGATTTGGAAAGTTTTTGCCTCCCTTGATAGCTGTTTACAGCAGTCTTTCAGGTTTTTAATGCTGCTATGTTCCCCAAAGCTTCTTTCCTCTAAGTCAGCCTTTCCCAACCTTTGGGTCCCCAGATGTTGTTGGACTACAACTCCCATCAACCCCAGCCAGCATGGCCAATGGTCAGGAATGATGGGAAATGTAGTCCAGCCACATCTGGGGACCCAAAGGTTGGGAAAGGCTGCTCTAAGTTAAATAAGCTGCTTTCTCTCACTGTTTTCTCATGTGCACATTCCCTGGATGTTCCAAGTTGCTGGACTTGTCACTTATCAAACTACAACTTATAACCCATGCTCTAGTGGCCCACCCTATGGGAGAAAGCAAAGGCTACTGTTTAGTCCTGCCACAGACCGTGGCCACATTTCAGATTTGTTCTTTGGATCAAAACAATCCTATATGTGTCTACTCACAAGTAAGCCCCACTTACTCTCAGATACATTTGTATAGGATTGCAACCTTGGATACTGACCACTTCCCTTTTTCTTAGGGCATGAAGACCACTGAATCTGTTGTATTACTTCTGAATCTTTACTACAACAGAGAACCAGTGTGGTGCAGTGGTTGGAGGGCTTCACTAAGCACTGGGAAGATCAAGGTTCAAATCCTCACTCACAATGAAGCTCATCAGGTGACCTTAGGCTAGCCACTCTCTTTCAACCTAACCTACCTCACAGGGTTGTTGTGAGGATTAAACAAGCATAGGAAAAGCCTGGGCTCGAGGGAAAAGCAGGCTAACAATGCAAAATAAAGTATGGAAAACAGAAAAGAACTTATTTTTAATACAAAATGCAAGCTCTTTCCTTCTGTTTATCAATGTTAGAAATTCAAATACTTTCCCATCCCAAATATTCAAGAAAATGCAAATTCTGTGACCTTGAACTTACTAACAAAATAAGGCTGACACATTTGGGTATCTCTCACATGTGGTGGTGGTGAAGTGTAAGAAGGGATAAGATCTTTGAAGAAGAAGAAGGATGAGATACTGGAGGGAACCTGAAAAGATGGCACGCAACCTGAAGAAGTCCTGACTAAACTCTGGCCTTTTCTGCTTTTTAAACTCTTCAAATTTTTGTCCATATTCATGGAGATGGAAGCTTGCCCATGCTCCACTGGAAAATCATTGTGTGGAGACAATATGGAAGTTCTACCTGTGGCATGCAAATCACCAGTAGATGTTGCAGGCATTAAGTAACAAACACACAAATAGAACTATGGAAATCAGCCCCAGTGGTTCCCACTGAATTCTGCAGGAGAAGATAAACAGAGTGCAATTTGGGACAAAAATCTAATTCTCACTCCAGACACAATTACTTGTGACCAGTTTAGTCCCCCCTCAGTTATGTCCCTGTGTGAATAGTTTTGCTTCAGGAATGAGGAACCTATGGCCCTCCAGATGTTGTTGGATCATCAGTCTCAGTCAGCTTGGCCAACAGTCAGGGATGATGGGAGCTGTAGTCCAACAACAACATCTGGAGGATCATAGGGTCCTCCTCCCTGAAGCACAGGCATTCACACAGATTCCCTATCCCTGATTTATTTTATCTCATTAAAAGTGGGTGGCTTATTGCACACTCCCGTGTGAAAAAATAAAGTACTGTGTGTGGAGGAGGCAGCAATATTCCCTCACCCAACATCGCTACATCAAATGGATTGGCCTTCACTGACAGGGACCCCATGACAGCAGGTAGGGGAAATGGATTTTCTGTTTCCTTTCTTGCCCCCAAACCAGAAGTCAGGTTTGAGAGTGGGGAGACAGAAAGGAAACAACAGGTTGTATCCAACTAAGTTAATACAGATGCACTGAAATGGAGCTAAGTTAGGCATACCCAGTCATTTCAATGGGTCTACTCTGAGCAGCACAAACCCTGGATACAACTGAATGCCTCTTTCCCAATTATATGCCCAAACACCACGTCTCAGTTAGGAACTGGAAGAAGCATTCCATAGCTCCTTTGTAGGGCCTAGAGTCACCTCTTCTGCCTAAAACAACACCTCCAATTTTGAATAGGAGGATGGAGAAAGAACTGGAATGCTCTGCCCCTCCCAGCACACATCTGACATATGTTTCACTAGTCATTATGAATACAAGTCCTACTTACAGAAATTCCATCAACATGTCACACACTAGTCCAAGGGTGGGCCAGATTCACACTGATGTGGTGTTTTGTTTTCTACTAGGATCCCTGTGGTACAATTTATTTTTCATTCATAAGCCAAGGGCCTTAAAGTTTAAAACATAGGTAACCCATTTAAGTGATCCTGAGTATGCACTCTTGCTTAAGAACCTAAGAAGTACTTTGTTCAATTAGTGAAAGATCTATGCAGTCCAGCATCCCCTGAAAAGAATCCCAGCCACCATCAAGCACTATGTGGTTCATTGGTGGATCACTGTAGGCTACTGGACAGTGTAGTATGCTAGCTTTTCCAGAAAGACAGGAAAGGGTTAACATGTGCAGCAGCTCAAGGACAGCTCACAGGAGAAGCTGCAGCTGGCACAGAGCGAACCGTGTGTATAAAGCCTTGGAAAAAGAAACCGCAAGGTGTGGGGGGTGTTGATAGAAGTAAGAGAGTTGAATCATTGAGTACTTTGCCTGAACAGTAAAGATCCTTTCTACATGAATCGCTGTGGTCCGTCTTTATTCTGTTCGGCTGTGTTCATAAGGGTACGCTGGACACCGGGCATTTAGCTTCGGCATTAACACGCTACGCAACAAGGGTTATGGGTCCAGAGTGCCCAGAGTGAGACAAGAGTGCCTAACTGGATTAACAAATGACCAGAGTCAAGGAGGGCTGCTGGAGAGGACGTATCCAGAGAACTTGTCTGCAAAGATGGCAGTTTCGCTTTCAGCCGGGATGCCTCTCGAACGGCTGACAGAAACAAATTACTTGAGTTGGCGTTTGAGAATGCAAGCATTTCTGACAAAGGAGGATTTATGGCAAGTGGTGATACACAAACCCCCATCCGTTCCACCACCAGAGCAGTGGATTTGACTGGAAGAAAAGGCAAGGTCGTATCTAATCTTAGCAGTAGATGATTCCCAGTTACTGCACATACAAGATAAGCCGACAGCAAGGCTTATTTGGACTGCTCTGAACAAGGTGCACGTAAGGAAAACAGCCAGTAGCAAAATTCATTTAGCGAGAAAGCTCTACCAAATGAGGCTGACCGATGATGTAAAAATGTCAGCACATTTATTAGAAATAAAGAAACTGTTTGCTGAGTTGCAAGAAAGGAACGTGGTTCACTCGCAATTGCAACAAGTGTATATCATTCTGTCTTCGTTGAACACTTCCTGGGACCCGGTGGTCTGTTCTTTGGAATCCATGCCAGACGAAGCACTGACTGTCCAATACGTATCTGGAAAGCTGATTCAAGAATGGGAAAGGCGAAAGGAAGCAGAGGACAGAAATCGAGAATCTGAGACGAGAGAAAGAAGAACAGAAAGAACCGAGACGAGTACAAGGATTTTTGGGATAAAAACATGTTATCTCTGTGGTTCGCATGCACATCTACAAAGGGACTGTGAGTTGAGACGAAGGGGGCGAGGAAGAAAGCCGTCACAAGTACAGCTAGTGAGCTCCGACACATACAAGGACAAAAGCAGTGGAAACAGAGACAATATTGAGTGGGTAGTAGACTCAGGGGCTACCCACAGTATGATCACAGACAGAACACTGTTCAAAACCATGATTCCCACGAAAGAGGATGTGGTTCTTGCGGATGGTACACACAAACAGGTACAGGGAAGGGGAACCATACAATTATGTGTATTAAATACCGTAATGACTGATATTATATGTACCTGAATTGGAAAACCATATATTGTCTGTTACAAAATTGAATTCCATGGGTTATGGAGTAATGTCTGAACATGGAATATGTACGATAAGAAAAGGGGATAGAGTTTGTTTACAAGGTTATTTAAAGAATTCACTGCTTTATGTAACATTGAGACCCAAAAGGGATAGTAAGAGGGTGGAAGACGAAGTAAAACCACACAAGGCTAACAGCAAGAGCCCAGAATGTATAACAATGATTACGAATGAGAAACCTCATGAGAGGTGCGTTCACTTGTGGCATAGGAAACTAGCCCATGCTTATTTTGGCATAATTAAAAAGACGCCAGATAACAACGAGGATGTAACGCTCAAGGAGTGCAACAAGTATGTAGATTGTGAAATATGTAACCAAACTAAGGCCACAGTAGCTCCCATACATAAAGAGGCGCAGAGTGACACACACAAACCATATCAAACCATACATGTTGACCTAGCAGGACCGTTTCAAAGGTCGCAGGGTGGAGCTCGATATTACCTTGTAATAGTGGATGACTATACCAGGTTTTGTACTGTATATTTGTTGAACTCTAAAGACGAAGCAGAAGGGAAAATGAAACTGTTCATAAAGAAAGTCGAAGTACAACATAACACACACATCCGTCAAATTCGCTCAGACCAAGGTGGGGAATTCACTGGTAAATCGTTTGAGCAGTATCTGTTACAGAAAGGGATAGAAAATGCGTTAACGGCTCCATTTTCTCCGTTCAAAACGGAATAGCAGAGAGAAAAAATAGAACCCTGCAGGATGCGATGAGAGCCATGTTAACGGATTCTGATCTCCCAAAGGCATTTTGGAGAGAGTGTGTGTTATACGCCAATTACATACAGAACAGGCTGTTTCACAGTACAATACTAATGTCCCCTTATGAACGACTACATGGCAGGAAACCCAGACTACTACACATTGTGAGGTTTGGCGCAATGTGCTGGGTGCACGTTCCCAAAGGTAAACGAAAAGGGAAACTGGCTCCCAGAGCAGAGAAGGGATACATGCTGGGGTTCCAGAATGCTTATTATCGAGTCTGGCTACCAAAGCAAAGAAGGGTTGTGCTCAGTAGAAGTGTCCAAGCGCAGGAACAAGAATGGGATGATACAGTATATGTAGAACTGGAAAACTCACATAGCAACAATGAAACCATCGAAGGGGAGAAAGAGACAGGGATAAAGCAGGAGGAAGAAGAACAACCTCCTGATAGTCCGAATGCAAACAGTGAACAAGTATAAGAGCCCCTGATAACGTTAAGAAGGTCTGAAAGAGCAAACATAGGAAAACCACCAGAAAGGTTTCATGTTAGTGGTCTACAAGCCCAAAACACAAAGGGGTATAAAGGGACTCCAGAAAGGAGTAAGCAGCAAATGACAGAAGAAACTGCGTATTTTGACTGTATAAAACCATACCACTGAAAGCGCATTATGTAACGTGAACAAACGTGTAATGATATGTCTTTATGGAAAAGGTGGGAGCTGTAGGCTACTGGACAGTGTAGTATGCTAGCTTTTCCAGAAAGACAGGAAAGGGTTAACATGTGCAGCAGCTCAAGGACAGCTCACAGGAGAAGCCGCAGCTGGCACAGAGCAAACCGTGTGTATAAAGCCTTGGAAAAAGAAACCGCAAGGTGTGGGGGGTGTTGATAGAAGTAAGAGTTGAATCATTGAGTACTTTGCCTGAAGGAACAGTAAAGATCCTTTCTACATGAATCGCTGTGGTCCGTCTTTATTCTGTTCGGCTGTGTTCATAAGGGTACGCTGGACACCGGGCATTTAGCTTCGGCATTAACACGCTACGCAACAATCACAACCCAGTTTCAGTCCACCATGTGTGATCTAGAAACTGAATGCAGAGAGAATTAATATAAAAGCAGCTGCTCTCATGACACTCCATGACACAAAGGAAACTGGCAGCAATTAGCAAAAACTGTTGCGGCTGAAAATATGCTACCTTATAGCAGTGCTCTTCAACCTTGAATTCCTAGTTGTTGGACTACAACTCCTATCATCCCCGACCATTGGCTAAGCTGGCTAGGGATGATGGGAGTTATAGTCCAACAACATCTGGGGACCTAAGGTTCAAGAATGCTGCCCTAAAGAAACTGGAATCAAAGTCAACAGTCTTAACTGAGTTTGGAGAAGGGCTGTAAGCTGAGTGGTAGAGCATCTGCAGAAGGTCCCAGGTTCAACCCTTGGCATCTCCAGGTAGAGCTGGGAAGATCTCCCATCTGAGACCCTGAACAGCTGCTGCCAACCAGTGGCCAGTATTGAGCTGGATGGACCCATGGTCTGAGTTGGTATAACGCAGCTTCCTATGTAGTGTACCTCTATTACATGTGGAAGGAACATAATGTTTGTATGGAGAGGTCCCCGAGACATACCGGGGGGAGAAAAGACTCTCTTCCTTCAGCCATTACGGCCTAGTTCACATAGAATTATAATTTGCACTATGTGTGAACCCTGCTGCCCAGCAGCTTAACTATGGTTTGTTTACTGCAAAGAAACCGCAATATGAAGCCATGGTTTGTTGTCGGCTTGTGAACCTTATATAGCATGGCATCATGTGAGAACCCAGCACTTTTCTTTAACCATGATTTGTCTGACCACCTCAACCCCATTGCTCACCAAACTACAAAGGCAAGAAGAGCTGGAAAACAACCCAAACTGTGGAGACACAAATCATGGTTTGTCTGATCATCTCTGGGACAATATGTGGTTAATTTAGCATTATGTGTAAACCAGGACTATGACAGTTGTTCTGACAGTTTATATCTACGTCACTGTGTTGAATGGGAGGTTTAGAACACATTTTGTATTATTTTGTCCCTCCTGTCCCATAAGAGGGCTTAGCTATGCAAAGAAGCAAATACGCTTTGTGTGTAAATTCTGTCAGTACCACAGTTAAAGTGGGGACATATCAATATATCATATCATACCAGATGTTGCTGGACTCCTTCAATGCCAGTCAGCATGATCAATGGTCAGAGGTGACAGGACTCATATTCCAACAGCATCCAGAGCACCAGTTTCCCCACCCCAGTTTGAAAAGAGCAAGCGGGACAAATTGGGGGTGGGCAGATTGCAAGTTTCATTAAGTTTTCAGTTCTGTCATAATTATCAGAAACTTCAGATGAGAATGCACTTATATGTCCATTTTGCACAAGTCAATACAAGACATAAACAATGACTGTAAACCAATGAAATTTAAAGAGAACACTTTTCCAAGTTAGAGAGTCTAGGGATGGAATGTAACTGACCAAAAAAAATTACATACAACTTTGTTTCAAGATGAGTATTTTCTGTATTATTAAGCATGCACATTTTAGAGGTGCTCTCCTTTTAAAACAGCCATAGGATCCATAGTAAAGTGTTGCCTTGCTAATCTTAAAGAAACCTGAAACGTAAGATCATGTGCCCCAAGAACCTCTCCAACTACTTGGCACACTAACAATTCTCAAAGCATGCATCTTGTTCCTCATGCTGATATGGACAAGAGTAATTAATATGAACATCAAAAGCAATCATTGTGGGCAGACTGGCCATTTCTGCAAAGCTTGGCAAATGCTCAACTACCTGCTGGTTATTAATTTTTAGACATATGGAAGCTCTGTGGTAATACCTGTTAAATTGATTCTCTTCCACAAAGTATAATGTAATGAAAAAATGAATTATCTTTTCCAGTTTAAAGATAATCAAGTGCAGTCATATGCACTTCAACTGATGTTTCTCAGCATACAGAATTCTTCTTGTCTTGCAAGAAACTTCATTTTTATGTTGTAGTGTACTGTTCAGAACTTCTAGCATAACAATGTTACACTTAAAATATTACACTGAGGGATATAAATTCCTACGCCAACGATAAACTTCCAATAGTGTCATGAAGGACTCTTTTAATAGCATGCTAAAGAACTGCGTTAACAGATAGTATTTGTTTTCTAAGGAACATATTGTGGGTTGTACTCATCATAGCATTAGGGCAAACATTGTGTCAGAGCAAAGGATTTATCCTTGTCCAACAGAACGTTCTCCCCCTCTCCTCTCCCTGTCCATCCCCCTAAACCTGTTGTGGGTTTCCCCCCAATCTTTCAGAGCATATCTGGAGACTGTATGGGGCATGTGCAGGGGGGAAGGGGAAGTCCCATAGCACTAGAGATAATTCTTGTGCTCATGCAATTATTTAATTGAATACCACCCAATGGCTAAAAATGGTCACATTTGCCAATAACTCTTTTGTACGATATTAATTTTTCCCTCCCTAAAGTTAGGCTTCATATTTGCCTGAGACCACTGAACACAACTGTACTATGTGATCAGAATTTTAATACAGAACTATGGCCATAAATCCAGACCCTACTGAACACCGGGAGCCGGGTGTGAAGAGATTTCCAGACCAAAGCATCAGTCATCTTATTGCCTGAGCATCCGACATACAGCTGGCTATGCTGGGCACTTTCCAATGCAGCTCTTCATTCAAGATAAATAAAGACCGTTTCATGCTTCACTTACAAGCATCTAGTAACCTGTTTCTTCCAAGGTCCTTGGAGCACAAGCTATCCCCAGAGGTATCATCATTGTGCATGGTATGGCGGAGGAACCTGCAGCCCTTCAGATGTTGTCAGACTCCAACTTCCATCAGCCTCAGCCAGCATGACTAATGGTCAGGGCTGATGGTAGCTATAGTCCAACAACATCAGGAAGACATGCATGGATTGTACATCCATCAACCAAAAATGAGAAGTACCAAACTAAAAAATTGCAAATCACCATTCTAAGGGCTCATCCATACTTCCATTGAATCTGCAATGTAAACTCCTTGTGTCTCCATTAATTCTCCCTCTTCCATATGACATTGGTCTCCAATCACTTCCCACACTCTCCCCTCCCTTAATCTGCAGTTTCTCATACCAGCTATACTGCGAAAAGGAGAGAAAAAGCAATCTAAGGAGAGAGTCGCGGTTGCTTTGCTTCAAACTATCCTATGGGGGTGATTCTAACTCCACCTCCTTCCATGCCTCCTGCTTCTGTTGGGTTCTCACTGGCTCCCTCATCCTTCTTCTTTCTGATCTGAGCCAATCAGCAACATTCCTTGTGCTGGGAGAAGGGGTGGGGGAGTTTGTAAACAAAAAAGTATGGATGAGGAAATAGTTTGACTGGAGTACAAAGGAAGTGCAAAGCAGTCGAGTTTGGACTACCAGCAGACCATTCCAATACGGAAAATGTGGATTCTTAGTATGGTCTGGATGGGCCCTAAATCAACATCAGCCCAAAACAGTGTGGGTCACCCATAAGATGAGAAAATATTGTGCATGCATGCACTCCCGGACACACAACCAACAGTAAGATCCTACTACATGGGCAGAATTCCCTCCTATTCTCCATCCCTAACGCAACAACTTCACTTACAGTTGCAGAGGAAACCCACAATAGGTCATCATTTTAATACAAGAACAAGCAACAAAACAGACACAAGCTGAGAGAAGATGATAGCCCAAGTAGAAGAGGCAGCTCTACCTTTTCCTAGAATCTGACCCTCTTAACCTACAATTTCATCCCCATTCACAAGTGAGATCACAGGCAAGGAAAAGTGGGCAGGAGGCACGGTGACACATTGTGCACCCATTCGTAATTTTTAATTAGAGAGAGTTCACTCACTACAGGCTTTTACCCCCCACAACTGAACTGAAAAATGCATCTGCAAAACAGTCAATCTAGTAATGAAAAAGGTATAAAATGCTTCAGAGTTTAGCTAGACGTTTCAGCAATGGAGAAGTAAAATGTTTCAGCAAGATCACTGATGCTAACCCCTTGTTTATTAGCTTTCTAATTCAGAAAGTTCTGCTACCTAATAACTAAAGGTGTTTTTTGTATTGAGTATTTCATATTTTAATCTTTGCAGCATGTGTTTGTGGTTTTTTTGCTTAAAATAAACATTTAATAAATCACAGTGCAAGTTAAAAATATGTCCAGGGCTTTGTAATGAAACATGAATGTATTCTGAAAGTGTTTCCTTATGTACCTGATTTATATAAGTCTGGGGCTTGCCTAAACCAAGAACATAAAAAGGTATGCTATATTGTTGACTACAGAATCCTGCAAAGTTTTATTACCATTTAAACAAAGAAGCCATAACAGTTAAATGAGCTCAGGCAATAGGTTTCCGTATCATAAGGTGCCAGCTGTAAAGAGTTATGGCTAATTGAATATGGAACTCCTGCTTAATCAGATAACTGCTCCTCTCCATCCAAACAAAATGCTGTTTCCATACTGTCTGAAAATGGCCTGTTTTATTGGTAACCAGAGAAAATAATATAAACTGTAAACAACATTAAGTGCTCTGTTTACCCATTCCAGGCACTGAAGTGGCACGGGATCCAGGATGTCTTGGTAACACATTTGGCTGCAAGGCTGATGTAAGAGTTCTCTCAGGAGGTCCACCAGGTGCTGAAATTTCTCTCGGCAAGCGAGGAGTTGGAGGCACTGGACTTGGTCCTTTTGGAGATCCCTGTTTTGGTGTAACAGGGGGAGGGGGTGACACATTCCCTCGCACTGGCGTCCGATGACGAAGTTCTGACAGAAAAGTCACAGGTTTGATTTAG
The DNA here is from genome assembly GCF_030035675.1 of Rhineura floridana. Taxonomy (NCBI): domain Eukaryota; kingdom Metazoa; phylum Chordata; class Lepidosauria; order Squamata; family Rhineuridae; genus Rhineura; species Rhineura floridana. The sequence goes on along the minus strand of NC_084481.1, from coordinate 41,108,948 downwards.
TGCTTACTGTACCAAAGGATTAAAGACCTGGCAATATTTTAAGTTAACCAAGGTAAGGAAAACATTTGCAAAGGCACCCCACAAAAACACAGCCAAAGAGCAACAATACACACATTTGTGTTCCCAAACAGACCCATTCTTGTACTTTAATCTTACCAGCTGGTTTTTAAGCTCCCTCAGAAGAGGCTCTCACTTGAATAGCATTAATAAAACAATTTAATTGTGTGTCTCAGCATTCCCTAAC